>NC_136484.1:149759975-149792475 GCF_053919585.1 Euprymna scolopes | reverse complement strand
AAAGTTTCGCTTAACGTATTGGTAAAAGCAAAAAAAAAAAAAAAAAAAACAAGAACAAAAACAAAAAACAAACAAACAAACAAACAAACAAACAAAACACTAAATTAATAATAGCACAAAATAAAAAATTATCTGAACATGTATTAAATTAGAATAACATTTGTTTTTAGCTTTAAAAAAAATCATAAGAATTTCAAAATAAATTACAGGAGACATTTTTTGTATTTATATGAAAATGTATTAAAAAAAAAACGAAACTTTGAAAATGTATGACCTTTTTCTAAACGAACTTTTAATGAACAGTCTCTATAAGAAAGGAAAATTCTGAATTGAATGAAAGAATTCATTATATGAAAATGTATGACATTAAACCACACCTCTTTGACGCGTTAACCATAAACCCTTAATAAAATCTCTCATACAATAGCAAAACACACCAACATCCGATCGGCGTTTTTTTTTTTAATTTATTTGTTATTGTACGAATTTACAAATATATATTAAACAAAAAACAACAACTGCAACAACAACCAAATAAAAAAATAACGCTCCCAAATGAGGAGTTAATCATCCAGTAGGATGCTTTAAAACAGAAGACCAAAAGCAATCCACGACCAACTGATCGATTTCGAGATTATTATCCCGCATCTTCCACCTTCACACTTGACTCACAATCCATCTCACATCTACACACAAGCTTCTTGGTTTTATTACACCCTAATTAATAATTCCCGCTACTTTTCTAACCAGTGGTATGCAGAGATATGGTGATACCGGGCCTGGTGATGTTCGAATCCAAACTCCTTGATTTTATACCGCATAGATTTTTTTTTTTTACACAGTGGTCACCACTTATCAAGGCTCGGAAGCCACTCAGGGATAAGGGTTAATTCCAAGTACAGTACGTTAGTGTGGAGATTTGATGAAGTGTTTACTTAAGGGGGCGGTTCATTAGGAATTTGTTAACGTTGGACTTGAAGACACCCAAGTTGTAGTCAGGTGGGAAGCAGGCAGACGGAACAGAGTTCCACAGGCGTGCAGTTCTAAGAAAGAAGCTTTGTTCATGGAATCCACGTTTTGATTTAGGCACAGATAAAGAGTTGGAGAAATTTTCCACAGTGGATTCAGCTAGACGGGTGTTTTTCGTGAAAGATTGGTGAGGGGGGGACCAGAGATTGGAGTTCAGACGAGCACCTACGATGGAAATAACGATAAAACAAGGATAGGCTCGCAACGTCTCTTCTGTGGGAGAGAGGTTGCAGAGTAGAGAAAAGGGCATCCCCCACTAAGCCACGAAGTCTATTTTGTACTCTGTCAAGGCAGGATAGGCTGTTTTTGGCAGCTCCTGCCCAGATATGGCAGCAGTATTCTATCCTTGGACGTACTTGGCTTTTATATAGATAGAAAAATTGCATCAGTAGTGAGATATCTTCTGGAGCGGTAGAAGGATCCTACCATCTTTCCAGCGACCTTGGCAACAGACTTGATGTACGTGTTCCATTTCAGATCAGGAGTAAAGGTCAAACCCAGAAGCTTGTCAAAACACGGGGCCTCTCTCAGACGAGAGCCATCCATCACAATTGATGCCAGATGGGGATCAGAGCGTTGATGATGTAAGGATAGGAGTTTGGTTTTGGATGCATTAAAGGTAACCAGCCACGTCTTCCCCCACTGAACCACGCGCTCGAGATCAGAGGAGAGAGAATCAGAGAGAACTTTGTCATTTACAGCCTTTGATGTATTGCCGTAGATGGTCGTGTCATCAGCATAGATGTCAACGAATGATTTAAGTATGTTTTTAGGGAGGTCATTGATGTAGATCAGGAAGAGAGTTGGGCCCAGGATTGACCCTTATGGGACTCCAGCATTTATACTGCAGGCCTCTGATTTTTGTCCATCGACCACTACTCTTATGAGCCTATCGAAGAGAAATGATTTAATGATTGAGAAAACATTTCCAGTTATACCGTAGCTGGAAATCTTGTGAAGTAGACCCTTATGCCATACCTTGTCGAAGGCCTTTGATATGTCAAGAGCAATTGCCTTAGAAAGGAAACCTTTGTCAAGAGATTCACTAATCCTGTGGGATATAACCGTTAGCACATCTGCGGTAGATCTTGCAGAACGGAAACCATATTGTGTCTCACTAAGAAGGTTGTTTCTGCTGAGGTGGTTGACTATTTCTCTATTTAATATGGATTCCAGCAACTTACTCATAACACACAGGAGACTTATTGGTCTGTACTGAGAGGGAGATGACTTATCACCTGAATTCTTAAATACAGGGCAAACTGATGCGGTTTTCCAGGGAGTCGGAAAGCACTTCTCCTTAAGGCAGCGCTTAAATAGTTTCGTAAGTATGGGAGCAAGTTCTGGTTGAAGCTTTTTTAACACTATAATTGGGATGCTGTCAGGGCCAGTTGCTTTACTGGAATCAAGGTTCTTGATTAGCTTGGCGACCTCATGCACGGATATTTGTATATTACCTAGCGTGTTCTGTGTTATAGGAGGAAATATGGGGAGTTGATGGCCTTCGTTGCATAGGGTAGAATTAGCTGCAAAGTTCTTTGCAAATAATCTGGCCTTGTCTGATGCTGACAAGATGACCTCTGGTCCATTGATAATGGTTGGGATAGAACGCACACTTCTGTTCAGGATCCTATTTGTTATTTGCCAAAACTGGCGGGAACCAAACCGCTGATCAGCTACCTTGGATTTAACAGACTGGGCATATAGCTCTCTTGCATTTTTTATTACTCTTTTACAGTGGTTGCTCGCAGTCCTGAAAGCAGCTTTAGTCTCAGTGCATCTATTACGTTGGTAGTTATGGAAAAAGTGATTTTTGTGCGCGATAGCAGCAGCACATTATGGGGAGAACCATGGCTGGCTGTTAGGTTTTTGTTGGAATTTTTTAGATGGTATGAATTGGTCTATGCCTACAATTAACCATTCGGACAGATCTGATACTATAGAGGACACTTCCTTTTTAAACATGGAGTGCAGAGGTACATCAGATATGAATGTATGCAAGCTATCTCAGTCAGCCATAGAGTATCGGTATACAGTACGGTGGAGGGGTACGTCTGGGGACTTATTACATTTCGTTTTTATCTTAACTGATACGACATAGTGGTCGGAGAATGAGGAGAATGAACGGAACATGAACATAGCTCAGGAGAAGTTGAGAGAAAAAGGTCTAGGAGGCTTGCATATTGACCGTGTGTATCGGGCACATGGGTGGGTTCGTGAACAATCTGAGTGAGGTCATAAGCAATGGCAAAATCATTCAAGCCCTAAGACTGTGAAATATAAAAAAAGGAAACAGTTTGAATATGATTCGAATGCAATTCCCTCCTTCTAATTGAGATCCCCGGTGTCACCCCTCTATATGCAACTATTTTTAGGTACTGTACAATTTGATAGCATAATCCGATTAATAAAATAATATAGTTTGCTATAAACATTTAGTGTAATCCTCCATTATATAAAGGTCAAATGTCTGTTTGTATGTCCAGCTAAAACTTGAAAAAATACACGCAAACACTTATAAAGTTTCTTTTAAATTGATGTAACCCCGGATTTATAATATCTAAAATTTAAAGAAAAAAAAAATCATTATTTGGGAGTCACGTGGAAATTTCTACTATTTAATGTTATCAAGATGTACACACATCTTTTAATGCCATCATGTAGTCTTTTCCCAGTCACAAACAAAAAGGAAGTGATTTATTTCCTTTATACCGATTCGAGCTGTGTGTGTGTATGTTTATGTCCAAAAAGAGGACCTGGCTGGGCAAAGAAAAGGTAAAGAGCTATGGATAGAAGTAATGTGTGATATAGTATAGTATAGTATAGTATAATTCATAGTGAGGAACTACATCTTTCTCAAGGTTGCGGCTCTAATAAGTGATTAGCATAAATAGAACACGATAGATCTAGAGGAGTAATCCGCGACCATATATACAATAAACCTTAAGAAAAAGATATTTTTCCAGCATCAATTGATGGATGACCTAAGACATGAAGACAAGCTAGACAAATTCAAGTTAAAATATAAAACACTGATGGAGTTCGATACAATTATGCAAGCGAGATAACATCAACTAAGCAAAAATAAACTATGTTTTGGAAGAGATTATTTGAGACGCTAAATAATCGATCGAACAATGAAACAATTTCAAGTAAAAAGAAAAAGACCCCATCTATATAAGAGCATAGTCCCGGAAATTACTGAAGCAGTTTACGAAAAATAATTATACTAAGTAAAAAAAAAAAATGTTGATTATTTTAATGCCCCAAATTATCTTTTGTAAAAACAAAACAAAACAACAAATGCTTATTTTTGCCTAGTTAATGGTAGTTATCTCCCTTGCTAAATCGTCTTGAACTCCGTTAGCGGCAAATATAAAACTTACTCTGTAAGGACTGCTATTTTTTTCGAAATGTCTTTGTTGCAGAATTGTTGATATTCTTCATCGGAACATTTGCTATGGTAAGACAACATCTCCAAACCAACTTTATATTTCTGTTCTGAGGTACGAATCTTCTCATAAAGCTGAAAAGTTACGAATATAAATCTGGAAAATTAAATTAACGATCAAAATGGATTTATGAAAAATAATCTAAGCATTAAACAATTGTCGAACCTTGCTAAGAATTATGCAAGCAGTAGCAGCAACTCGAAAATGTTCTGTAAAAATATCGACTCTAGATTATACAAGATCTCAATAAACATCTTTCAGCCAATCAGAAACGTCAAAATATATGCATTCGCATATCGCTATAGAGCTATTACAATATTTTGTGCGTAATATAAAAATCCAATACATTTGCTCTCTCTCTCTCTCTCTCTCTCTCTCTCTCTCAACCCTGACCTTCTATTTTGGCTGTTCTAACAAGTTGTCAATTTGTTGTTAAATTTTGTAAAATACTTTTGTATGGATCGATTATGAGCAAACTAAAAGCACAGTCGATTCAAAGTTCACAGCAAACACTGTCCAGTCAGATTTGGTTCCTGATATTATATTCCTGTTTGCCAAGTTTTGTACTCATTTTTATTTAATTATCTATTTATTAAATCGTTAGGTGAAAGTACAGAATAGTCCCCACTTCCCTTTGTTAAGAATGACTTTCTAAATAATCTTCTGTAGTTACTGACCGCACTGAAATAATAACGCTATTATTTAGAAAGCCATTTTTAACATGGAAAGGGGGAGCTTTATTGACTATTTTGTACTTTCTCCTAACAATTTAATAAATAAAATAAATTTGGAAAGCTGTAACTCTCACCGGACGTTATATTACAGGTAAAGTTTAATATCAGGAACTGTATCTGATCGGACACCGTTTACTGCAGAGTTTGAATAGAGGGTTCTTCTAGTTTGACTTACTTTGTTATTGTTTTTGATACTGTCTTTCCAGTTATAAGATAACATATTATCTGCAAAGGAAATTGTAATAAAATTTATGGTTTAAATTGATTGCGACTAAGAATTGACAACGAAGAGTTGCAAGAAGTCATCATTATGACTGTTCCTCTGTGAACGATTCATACAGAAATCTCTCCACGAACTAGTATTTACTCATCTGAAAGATGTGCTTCTTCTTGTTCATCAGACACCTTCACAGTCTTTTATCTGACCACGTTAGACTTTCTCTTGTTTCAGTTATAGTGAATTTCGTTCAGAGAATGATGGTTTTAAGCACAGCCTTTCCGCCCCCCCCCCAAAAAAAACTATTCACGTTAAGTTGACACTTGTTAGGTGATGACCTTAATATTATTCAATGTTTCATTTATTTCCACTTTAATATGCATACAAGTCCGTGGTGGATGCTCTGACGAACTACTAATCCTTGTGCCCCCTCGACGTAGGTACCCCGGCAGGCCCGACGTACAGCAAAGTCCCACTCCAACACAGTAGAAATCCATAGATGTAAGAAAGCCTTCTACTCTAATAGTTTCTTCCCCAGAACTGCGAAACTTTAGGATTCCATTCCGGTTTCCTGCTTCCTCAACTATACTAACATGCATAAGTTCAAGTGTAATGTGGGCAGATATCTTGCTGCTCAACTTCCTACATAGTATCTCTGCTCTCATGTCCCTGATAGTAGCCACCTACATCAAAGTGGCACTTTTAAAAAATAATAAACGCAGTTTTTCATATATATTTTTATGCTTATTCTCTAGGTAAATATCTCAACATTCTTGTAAAAAATAAACTTTATTCAGTTTTATTCTTTAGAAAAAATAATTCAGTGGTACGCCGCACAGAAATTTATAAAAAAAATTAGTTTTGTTTTGCAATCGAAAACATTGACTTCAACTCCGTTGTTGGATTTTAAAAATAATAAACGCGGGTTTTAATATATAATTTTATGTTTATTCGCAAGATAAAAATGTAAAAATATTTTTTTTTCTGTAGAAACTTGTTTTTGTGACGGAATAAAATTTGTCGCGTGGCGTACTTTTTGGCGAGCTGGCGTGCCAAAAAAAAAAAAAAAAAAAAAAAGAATTAACCCATTTAAATTATTAATTTGTTCGAAATTGCTGTTGACTCTTCAATGTTGCTTTACTTCGAAAAAATGTTTCATTTAAATTATTAATTTGTTCGAAAAAAAAAAACTTACTTTATAAAAATCCACTGTTGCTTTAATTACGAAATTGCTTTATTAAAATTATATTTTATTACGCTGACTTTTTAATAAATGTTTTTACAATTCACATTTTTATACAATAAATGTTTTGGTTTTCAAATATTTCTGTGTTTGGAAAAAAACATGTTTGTTACTTATTCACCGTAGTATTTGACCAACAAGAAATTAGAGTTATCGCCCCCTAACATTACCGCCGTCCATATATTGCAGAAGTGCCAAACTTTGTTCTTGGCAGTTTCGTTTGAGGAAAGCAGACAGAGAAATGAACATTCTCCGTTATTTATTATTTAGTCGATTTGTTTCTGACTACGTGTTGTATAAAACAGCCCCATGTTTAGATGAAACTTATTTAACAAATATTTAATTAAAACTTTTAGAAAACCAAAATATTTTATGAAATTAATCCTCGCTTTTCTTATCTTATCCTTTAGTTCTCACATTTCATGGGCGATGTTTCTGACAAAGGAGGAAGAATTACTATTTTTCTGGGTCGGAATCTATTCATCTAACACGTCTTCGGATATTTTTTGATGTTGAAGTAGTAATTTTTTAGCTCACTACATGAAGTGACTTCATCCCTTGTCTAGAACAATTTTCATAAAAAATGATTAATTTTTTAAAAATTGATTCCAGACTTACAACAACCGGTAATAACATCAGACGTATAATTTTATCTTTTCACGAGAGGTCGCCACCACCAACAAAAAAAAACAATAAAAAACAAACAAACATACCCCCCCAATAACAAAAAACAAAAACAAAACAAAAAATATATGTCCTTCAAAAAAGTGTATTACACCGAAAGTCTCAGAGAAAAATTTTTTAATCATTTCATAAAAGATTTTATAACATTATTTGGCTTTCTAATATTTTCTAATTAACTTTAAAGATTAATGTTAAAAAATATGCCCAAACTCTTTAAAAAAATTGGGGGGGGGGGAAATGAAAATATAAAAAGAGAAAATATGTATTGTTTGTTAAATTACTATTTTGGAAAATATTTGAAATTGTAAAAAAATTAATTTATAATAGCTATCCCACTTCAAGTATTGCTTTTTTTTTAATTCAAGACGCCACAAGCAAATCAATACAGGGATAGAATCTAAATTGAGCAGAGGGAAATGAATTCAAATAATTTTTTTTTAAATGTTCGAAAAGGTAATTTAAATAATTTCTATTAATAAAGACAGGTAAACTGTTGAAAAAATAAATAAATAAAAAATAAAAATAAAAAAGGAAAAACTTTACTGTAAAAAGTTAAAAAAACTTGGAGTATAAAATAATTTATTTTTTAATCGTAATTCACGAGTGTAATTTTGTAGTTCAAGTATAATCTATTTGCTAAAATCGATAAGAAGCACGTACAAACACACATATGATATATATATATATATGTGTGTGTGTGTGTGTGTGTGTGTGTGTGTGTGTGTGTGTGAATGGAGGGAGGGAGAGAGGGAAAGAATAAATGTATTAACCTTTGCATAATGGAGGGCCAAGCCACAATAGATGGCGAAAGCCTGGAAGGCCTCCTCGTCTACTTTCTTGAATAAGCCATTCAGTTTGTTCACCATCTGGACAACGCCTATTATCCTGTAATAAGAAAAGAAGGAAGAATTACATAAAATTGGGTTATTTATTTCTTTTGTTTCAAACTCAAGTACGAAGTGGAAATTCTTGTAATTTAAATACCAGACTGAAGCCGATTTATCGAAGATAAGATTAGCTATTCTTAAGATGCGTCCGTTCAATCTGCACGTTTAACGATGAAAATGCCATTTAAAACTTGAGCGTCACAGACCAACGAAAATGCTATTTGAAACTGAAGTCCCACAATCAAATATATTTTAAACTTAGGTGCACAAAAAAAGAAAGAAAATGTTGCGGCATTCATCCTAAGTGGGTATAATCGGCTTCCTCCGAAGGAGGAAATTTCTAGGGAATATCAAATTTACAAACGCATGTATATCCCAGTCATGAGAAATGGTGATGCTGGGGGTTTTCAGTTCTTGCAAGGAGGTGTCGACGTCCTCCTATATACAGCGTCCGTTCATCCCCAAACGGTCACTTATCTGGTACTACCCAGGTTCTTAATTTCGATGACCTAATGTGTTAACGTAATTATGCCGTATATAAACTTAAGTGTAACAGAATACAACATTGTTGTTTTAAACTTAAGCGTAAGATCAAACGATTGATAGGGCATCTTATAAAAATTCTTGGATGCATTTTCAATCTGTGCGCATATCGATGAAAATGATGACCTAAACTTAAGCGTGACCGACCGACCAACCGACCAATCGACCAACTGACTGTAGGTGCATCTAAAAAGATTCAAAACGAAATGAAATTCTGCTTCAGTTTCTATTATTTTTGTTTTCATTTTTTTCCCAATCGTATAAAAACAAACAAGAACAAAAAATGTAGTCTTTAGTGAGATGATGGGTGTGAAATGACTTCTGTAAAAAAAAAAAAAAAAAAAAAGACGCAGGGAAATTAAACGAAATGATTCTCATTAAATAACTACAATAAAGAGGAGAGAATCCATTAAAATAAATAAAACCAGACGTCAAGGAAAATCGTGTGAAAAGAGGAGATAACCAAGACAAAATAAAATTGACTACAGATCTCGGAACTTTTAATGGCTGTCTTGTTGAAATGATTGATTGTCTACATAAATCACTTGGCGTATTTTATAAGTCGAAGACAACAGTAAAAGACACATAGTTAATCTTAAGTTTGACACAAGGCAAATGAAACGTGTGAGGGAATATCATTGGCAATGATATTTGTATTTTAACACACTTAAAAGCCAGATATACTCTAAGATGGAGTACTGCTGTCATATATGGGGAAGTTCAACTCTGAGCGTTCTTTCTTGTCTTGAAAGAGTACAAAAATCGATTTCCCAATCTAGTTAGGAATGATCCTTTTTCTTTCCTACAACTTCTTTCACACAGAAGAGATGTTGCAATGTTGCTAGCCTCTCTTAACTAAATCGCTATGTTCATCGTAAGTGCTCGGTTCTGATGAGCTCGTTGCACTTGGGCTCCCTCGACGTACATATCTCCGACAAACGCGCTTAGCAAGAAAATCTCACCCCTTCACTGCTAAGGTTATTAAATGCCAGAAAGCTTTCTACTTTAATAGTTTCTTCCTTCGAGCAGCTAGACTTTGGAATTCCCTTCCTGCTACCTGCTTCCCTGGTTGTACTGATATGTAGAAGTTTAAATGTAACATAAAACAAATTTGTTAATCTTTCCTAGACATGGTAAAAAATAGTATCCCCTTACGTCCAAGTGGCGATATGCCTTGTTAGGGGTGAACGTAGGTAAAAAAACAAACAAAAACAAAAAACAAAACAAAACAAAAAACAACGCAAAACAAAAACATTCACAGCAAGAACCCACCTGGCCACCACCACACCCCCAAAACTTTTCTTTGTCTGCATTCTGTCTTCACCCTCTCTCTGTACGAAAGACCAAGCAGAACTTCCATGAACAACATTTCTCTCCCAGAATGTTTCGTGTATGGAACTAAATATTGCGAAACTTCTTACCAGTCGGTTGCTTTCAAATCTAATGCAGATACATACTTGTTGAGCTTTTGATAAACAATTCCTATCAAGAAATTCGCTGCTCAATGTAACGATTGTTTCCAATCCTCACGTAGATGTGCTCATCGTTCAACCAATATCATTAATCTTTGTCCTCGAGTGACTCCCGGGCCTTAATAAGCAGTAAACTCTTCATAAACAGCAGCAGCAGCAGTAACAGCAGCAGTAACAGCAACAACAACAACAACAACAACAACAGCACTTTCTATTGACCTGGTTTGGTTTTCCCTTGTCTTCCCACAAAGACAAAGATAGACACAACGATATCAACGAACCGTTTAGCTCAGGGTCCACTAGTGAACGCATAGCACAATGGTGGTTTAAGAAATTTCGTGGCGGCAACGAGAGTCCTGAAGATGATGAGTGTATTGGTCGGCCATCAGATGTTGACAACGATCAATTAAGAGCCTTAGCCAAAGCCAATCCACGCGCAACTGTTCAAGAACTTACTTCTGAATTAGACGTAACGTATACGACGATTTCCAACGACGTGATAGAGATATATATATTCTTCCTAATTGAAATAGTAAGGTACACTAGACTATCAAGTTCTGCAAGAACATCTAGTTTAGGAAAAGAGATACATCTGAAATCAGTTAGAATTTTCCTTGTCACTGGATTTTCAAATGTTATTCATTGTCACTTGAGATAGGAACTCTGTCAGTTAATCTGTCGGAGATGATGTTAATTAGGGTGTCCCAAAATAATGTATAACACCTTTAACGGTTATGACTCGTTCAATTGATTTTGACTTATAAATAAAGTTGAAAGAAGCGAAACAATATAGATTTAAAGATTCTGTAAGCAAAGAAAAAAAAAAAGAAAAGAAAATCAATTTTTAATAACGGCGTAAACTACTTATGTTAATTTGAGAACGTCCATAAAATGAACCGTAATCCTTATCCTAACTGGTAATATCTAGTGTGGTATTAACTCTGGGCGGACTACCCCCACAGGGAATATCAATCAAATCCACAAGCGGTTCCCAGTAGCATGTATATCCAAGTCGTGGGAAGATGACATATAGCGAATAACATTTTTAAAATGGTCACCCATCTGGTACTTGGCATGCTAAAAGTCGCTTAACAAAGGTAATATAATGAGAGCCGGTGTTTCACCTAACCCTACCCCAACCTAGTACTAAGTACACTTCTCATAACGTGAAGAAATGTGCCTATAAATGTCCTGCAAGATTTATTCCGATACTTGAACACGTTCTTCTCCAGTTGCTACTCTCATTTCGGCAATTGTTTCTGGTTTCTTGTGAACATTGTCTTTAAAACATCTAACCGATCAAAAAGATATCTAAAGGGTGTCGAATATCGTGATCTATATGGGAATTCAACCAACTCTTCTTCTTCTTCTTCTTCTTCTTCTTCTTCTTCTTCTTCTTCTTCTTCTTCTTCTTCTTTCAACCCAACTGTTTTGCATATTTTCATTCTGCTGATGTCTCAAGGTGGAGAGGTGCATAATATATACGCATTATTTTGGCATATACTGTACAGTAGAACCTCGGGATACGATGGCCCTAGGATACGGTTTTTTTTTTCAGATTACGATGTGGAATACGATGTTTTCCGGCCCCTGGTTACGGTATTTACCCCGCCTTATGGTGTTATTTATAATGCTATTTGATTATATACATGTGTACTGTATTTTGTTTCTAATTTTTAATGCCGTATCCGGAGGTTCTACTGTATTTTACAATATCACAACGTAACGAATGTTATAGACATAGGAGTTCTACATGAGTATGTGGTGCAGCTTATCGATTCAAATAATCTATTTTGACAATAGTGATACCTTTGAAGAATGTCAAGAACAGCGCTAACAATTAATATAAATGTAGTTAAATTGACGAATGAAAAAGATGAATAGAAACATGAATGTTATGAATTAGTCACTAGTTAGCAAGTATCAATTTACCAACGGGATTTAGAGAATGGAATCAAGAAAACATGAAAACTTCTTTTTCGTTTCTTTCTCTTTCTTTTCGACCTTCGTGCGTATTATTCACATTAGCACGACACACAAAATGGCGGCATCGGGTTCGGAAACGATATACATTAACACGTGGTCGCTAAAAATATAATAGTTGGGATATAAAATATTAATGAACTGTAAACAAGCATATGTGGATGCTCCATTGTCATACGTTTTATGGTGTCATTCAACTTCCGGTCGGGCATACACACTTACATCTTGCATATTTATATAATATATCAAGTAAGATGACGAATCATGCTAAGCAAATGTCACAGGTGTACAGATTAAAAAGAAGAAGAAAACATGTCTAGAAGGCTTTTATTCATATTTTTACAAATTCTTGTCTACGCATGTCTGAACATGCCGACTTTTAACGGAGAACAGATAGTGAGTTGCAAGCAATGTGATTTGGTATCTTATTAACAAATGTTATGTATTATTGGTTCGGGTGATCGTTCGCTCGCCATGATTTTAATGATTATTCTTAACTTACTTCAAATTAAAAAATACTCCCTTCAGGGATGTTCAATAAGTAATGCCCCTGACCCACTTCTCATAGCAGTAGAGCAACGGAACTTGACACAGTTATCAATTTTCCAAACATAGAAACCATCCAGAGTTACGCATTTCTCCCATCGTTTAATGTAGTTCTGAAGACCGTTTATACAGCACCTTTCTGGTTGTAGAAGTGGGGAAGAAACCAAAAGACCAGATTCAACCACCTCAATTCTTAAGTTTTAATTGTGCATATTATTTCATTTTTTATACTATTGGACTATTTATTTCCTTGGATGAGAAAAGTGTAAATTTTCGAAACTTCATAGATTAAGGAATAACATTTATTGTATTTTCTTCTTTAAACATTTGATAATGCAATGAATAATGAATGAAATAATTTTTTTATCCTTCATTAGTAAACATTTTACGCACACACACACACACACACACACACACACACACACACACACACACACACACACACACACATATTAGCAGTTCAGCCCGACTTTTCTCGGGCCCTATGTACTGTTCATAAGTTGCACTACGTGTGAATACACATTATGTAAGATTTCAAATGTTTAAACCAAAAATTGTCTGAGTAATTGCGTAGACACCACAAACGTAATTTTTTTGTTACTTTGACCCCAATTTTGATCCCTTAACATTTATTATTTTAGTCTCAAATCAAAATAAAAAGTTTTAACCATGTCCAAGTTACCTATATCTAAAATTTCAAGTGTTTAGATCCGAAATTGGCGGAGGAATTTGGTAGAATCTGCAAAGATCAACTCTTTCAACTTTGGCCTTTTGGCAACCAAATTTTAGCCCCAAAACTGATTAAAATACTTGGAACATGTCTGAATACCTGTTATGTATAAATTTGAAATGTTTAGGCCTAAAATTGACTGAGTAGTTTGCTAGACACCTCAATGATCAAATCTTTTGAACTTTGACCCCTTGACAGCTGAAATTTTCGACTCAAAACAATTTAAAAGCTTGCCCTATGTCTGAATGCACTTTATGTAAAATTTCAAATGTTTAAACCAGAAATTGGACCGCAGAGATCTAATATTTTTAACTTTGACCCCAATTTTAACCGCTTAACATTTATTGTTTTGGTCTCAGATCAAATGAAAAGATTTAACTCATGTCCAAAGAAACCTGCACCTAAAATTTCAGGTGTTTAGAACCAAAATTGGCGGAGGAGTTTGGGAGAGTTTTCAAAGGTGAAATCGTTTAACTTGGACCCCTTGACATCGAGATTTCTGGCCGAAAACCGATTACAAAGATTTTCCCAAATCTCAATACCCGTTATGTCAAATCTCGAGTCTGTAGACTGAAAATTGACGGAGTAATTTGGTAGGGAAATACACACAGACAATTTCACACACGCACACACACACACAAAACACACACACACACAGATATATGGGACACAATCACGTTGACACACCGGTTCTCGCCATCTCACTGAAGTTAAGCAACGTTGAGTCTGGCCAGTTTCCGATGGATGACAATTTGGGAAGACTAGGCGCTGTATGCACCGCGCCGAGTCATAGAAATTTTTAGGTTGTTATCTGGGAGCGTATTAATTCACAAGGAGAGATGACTCCAATATAAGTTAAGACATGTATGTAGGAGAAAGAAGCTCTGATGTAAAACCTTGCGGGTTTACTGTATACTCTGACCAGTGGCAGTCGTCTGCACCGACAAAGGTTAGCAGTAATACCTAAAAGGGTGGATGGTTCTACACAAAGCCTTTACAACTATAAAAAAAATTATCTGTGTGGATTTCCAAGCAACTTAGTGGTTGTGGCGGAAGCTCATATGTAGAAATCGACGGGAAAGCCCATCATATATATATATATATATATATATATATATATATATTCAATGTAACCTAGGAATTAGGAGGGACGTGCAATAAGTAATGCCCCTGACCCACTTTCCATAGCAGTAGAGCAACGAAACTTGGCACTGTTATTAGTCTTTTTCTACATAGGAACCACCCAGAGTTATGCATTTCTCCCATCGTTTGATGCAGCTCTGGAGACCGTTTTTGTAGAACACCCGAGGTTGGCCCTGCAACCATGACTGGGAAGAGGTGAAAGTCAGAGGGTTCAAGGTCAGGAGAGTAGGGAGGGTGGGGAAGGATTTCATAACCACACGCCTGTGCTTCTGATTTGGCGACATGCGAGTTGTGGACCAGAGCGTTGTCCTGCAAGAGGAGGGTACCTTTGCTGATCTTGCCCGCGCCTCTTGATTTTGATAGCTTCCCTTAATTTCCTTAAAAGTGAAGCATAATAGGCTCCTGTAATTGTGGTACCCTTTGCCAGGAAATCTGTCATCACTACTCCGTCCTGGTCCCAGAATACTGTGAGCATGACCTTGCCAGCGGAGGGCTACACACTTGCCTTCTTTGGAGATGGTGAGTCCAAATGCGTTCACTGCATCGACTGGGCTTTGGTCTCTGGATCATAGTGATGGACCAAGGTGTCATCCTGTGTAATCAGTCTTTTGAAAAACTTTGACTCTTCTTCTCGGCACATCAAATTCATCCTCTTGACGCGTTCTCACTTATGGAATGGTGTGAGCAACCTGGGAATCCATCTGGCAGACACCTTATTCATATGCAAATGGTCATGAATGATAGTTTCCACAGACCCTATACTAATCTTGACATCTTGGGCTATTTTGCGAATATTAATGCGCCGATCTTCCAAAATGGCAGCCTCAATTTGACGGACAGATGCCTCATCAATGGCAGAAGGGGGGCGACCAGATCTGGGAGCTGTTTCCACAGACTTCCGGCCATATTTGAATTCACGATGCCAGCGTTTTACAAGGTCATATGATGGGGAATTATCACCATAAGTTTATTTCATTTCATCAAAAATCTCCTGTGGTGTGCGTCCTTTCAAATACAAAAACCGGATCACTGCTCGACATTCAGCAGGCTCCATTTCACACCTTACTCAGTTCAAAAACCTGTAAAACAGAAACCACAATTAGTTCAGAGCTGTAATTTGCCACATAACCCGTAGAGATATAAAGCATTGCACATGCAACATTTAAGCTACACCAGACAACTGGAAGTGGGTCAGGGGCATTACTATTTGCACGCCCCTCGTAAATAAGACCCAGTAGGCATTTTTTAAAATAACTGGCAGTTCAGCCCGGCTTTGCTCAGGCCCTATGTACTGTTCATAACTTTATGTGCATATGTATTAAAAAGTTTGACTCGTATCCAGGTAACCTACATCTAAAATTTCAAGTGTTTAGATCCAAAATTTACGGAGGAGTTTGGTAAAGTCTGCAAATGTCAATTCTTTCAACTTTCATTTTTTGGCAGACAAATTTTCGCCCCAAAACTGATGAAAATACTTGTCGTATGTCTGAATACTCTTTATGTAAAATTTCAAATGTTTAGATCCAAAATTGGTTAAATAGTTTACTAGAGACCACAAGAGTCAAGTGTTTGAACTTTAACCTTTTGGTAGCCAAATTTCCGGCCAAAAACCGATTAAAAACTTGTCCTATCTCTGAATATACTTTATCTAAAATTTAAATGTTTAGACCAAAAATTGGCTGAGCAATTTGGTAGAGACCGCAGAGGTAATTTTGTTTTTAAATTTGACCTTTAATTTTTACCCCTTAGCATTTATTGTTTTGGGCTCAAATCAAATTAAAAAGTTTGACCCATGCCCAAGGAACCTTCATCTACAATTTCAAGTGTTTATACCCAAAATTTGCGGTGGAGTTTGGTAGAGTTTTCAAAGGTCAAATCGTTGAATTTTAACCCTTTGATAGCAAAATTTCAGGCCGAAAACTGATTAAAAAGATTTTCCCAAATCTCAATACCTCTAATGTCAAATCTCAAGTCTGTTGACTGAAAATTGACAGAGTAGTTTGGTAGGGAAATGTATACACACACAGACACAGACATTTTAACTTTTATAGATATACTAGCACTTCCGCCCGGCTTTGCTCGGGCCATATGTACTGTTCATAACTTTATGTGCAAATCTATATATTAAAAGGTGTAAATATGTGCGGTAGTGACTTCCTTAACTACCATAGAGAAAAGTTGTTAGAGACCGCTGACGTCAAATTTTTTAAAAATTTTGACCTCAATTTTGACCCCTTAACTTTTATTGTTTTGGGTTAAAATTAAATTAAAATGTTTGACCCATGTCCAAGTTACATCTACATCTGAAATTTCAAGTGTTTAGACCCAAAATTGGCGGAAGAGTTTGGTAGAGTCTGCAAAGGTCAACTCTGTAAAGTTTGACCTCTTGCCAGCCAAACTTTCGCCCCAAACTGATTAAAATGCTTACTGCATGTCTGAATACCCTTTATGCAAAATTTCAAATGTTTAGACCCCAAATTAGCTGAGTAGTTTGCTAGACACCGCAAAAGTCAATGGAAGCCAAAATTTCAGCAAAAAACGATTAAAACGCTTGCCTTATGCCTGAATACATTTTATGTAAAATTTCAAATGTTTAAACCAAAAATTGGCTGAGTAATTTGGTAGAGATCGTAGAGGTGGATTTTTTTTTCAAACTTTGACCCCAATTATGACCTCTTAACATTTATTGTTTTGGACTCAAATCAAATTATAAAGTTGGATCCATGTCCAAGTAACCTATATCTAAAATTTCAAGTGTTTGGACCCAAAATTGGCCAAGGAGTTTGGTAGAGTTCTTAAAGGTCAAATCATTGAACTTTGACCTCTTAACAGCTAAATTTCTGGCCGAAAACTGATTACAAAGAGTTATTTGGTAGGGATGTGTACACAGACAGACACACACACACACACACACACACAGACATTTTCACTTTTATAGATATATAGATAGATAGATAGCATTGCTTCCCGATCGGTTTCGTCGCTACTGCCTTACTCAGACAAAAACAAGTAGTCTATTAATGGAGAGAGAGAGAGAGAGAGAGAGAGAGAGAGAGAGAGAGAGAGAGAGAGAGAGAGAGAGAGACAGACAGACAGACAGACAGAGACAGACAGACAGAGGAAGAGAAAGAGAGAGAGAGAGAGAGAGAGAAGTGAAGAAAGAGAACTTAATTACCAACCAAACTTTGTTAAATATATATAAAGAGAGAGAGAGAGATAGATAGATAGATAGATAGATAGATAGATAGATGTAACACAGCGCATATAGTAACTATATGCAAATACCGAGCCGTGTGCGAAATTACGTCACAGTAAGGAAAAAGAAAAACTATAAAAAGGAGAGAGAAACGTCAGAGAAGACGAGCACGTTAAAGACGTGGGTGAAAGTCACACGTGACAGAAGAATAAGGAAATAAATGTCGTTGTTACAAAAAAAAAGAAGGAATTGAGTTATTACTTGTTCTATGTTCCTTGCGACGTAATCTGTATATAACGTGCGGATCCCGTGCGTAAACATCGTGTGTAACGTTACCCCCCCCCACACAGATAGATAGATAGATAGAGAGAATAAGAATACTGACGAGCAGAAGTTAGAGGGGATGGGAATCACTGTACATTTTATTTTCGAGTTTAATATTAGTCGAAAAAAATATATAAAAATAATACATCAAAACGTTGGCATAACTATTCAAAACATAAAAAAAGAACAGTACTCACTTTCCCCGAATAAATATTGGCATACACAAAATGGATTTGGTATTATATCCCGTTTGCTGGTCGATATCTCTAGAAAATAAATAATATTACAGAGATTAAAAAGAATTTGAGTTGGTTATAGTACACAAAAACAGCATTGCAATATCCATTCGCGTTCCGTCACCAGGAAGTTAATTAGTGCATTTTAAATGAATTTTTATTTCAATAAAAATTACTTGTTATCATTGTTACTGATAATTTCAAACATCAGAATAAAAATCGTAATATGAGTTGCAGGGTTGGGAGCTGGAGTTTTTTGTGTTCCTCAATTTTCCCAGGCGACATTGGGACATGGGTTTCGTTAGTAAATAATAAATCTAAAAAGTCTCCTAAAATGGCTACCAAATTTTACCAACTAGATTTTTTGATTTTCCGAGCAGTGAGCGAACAAATTAATCCACAAATATTAATTTGTTGTTTGATTTTTGCGATAAAAAAAAGGATTTTATTTTATTACTAGCAGGCCGCCCGGCGTTTTCTGGTCATAAAATTCGCTATACTATGATATTTTAATTCATGAAGATTTCATATTATTATTATTATTATTATAGAGCCAATTCTCTATTCATTATTATATTGTACCAATAGTAGTGATTTCAAAGGAAACACGATTTAGACGCTATCAGCTAGAATCGAAACCAAAACATATAGCTCTCCAGCGTTATTCGTTACTATCCAACCTAAGTCAATATGCATATAAAATCTTCAAAAATAACGTTGCTAAAAGTACAAATATATATTTGTGCATGCGTAGAAGCAATCCGTTTAGTTGACTTACGCCTGGCAAGTTCATTTTTTCAATGTTGACTCCTTAGCAGTTATTTTTACATGCTAAATACCAAATCGAATTTGTTCTATAGGTTTGAATCTCCTATATATAAAATTTAGTAGAGTTCGTTCTGCACACAAAACGACAAGCTCACGTGTATATATATATATATATATATATATATATATATATATATATATATATATATATATATATATATATATATATATATTAAATACCTACAGACACTAGTGTTTCATCCTTTCGGGAAGCATCATATATATATATATATAAATGGGTGAGTTAAAGGAAAAGAGAATAAGATCAATACGAAGCTCAACAAAATTGTTTTCGAACTTATACAGAAGTCAATAAAGAGTGAAAATGAAGGTATAAAACTATATAAATTAGAGAAGATGCTAGGTAACATTATAGGGATATGACGTCTAGCGCTAGTTACATTAGGGGCGAAATAAAATATTGAGGCTGTTTGGAGAAACTAAATTGATCTCCACAGCCTCAATAATTTATTTCGCTCCCAAAGTAACTATCGCTAGACGTCGCATCCCTATTATGTTACCTAGCATCTTCTCTACTCTTCTGATGAGAAGCAGTGGGCTTCGAAATACCATGGTATAAAGAGTTACCACTTACCCAACACTCCTAATTGATGTATACCCTTATTAAATAAATGATATATATATATATATATATATATATATATATATATATATATATATATATATATATATATATATTTCTCACAAAACAAAACATATTTTCCCTTAACCATAACACTAATTCTAAGAGTCCGGGTTTAAATAATGACTTTGAATAAACGCTGACATCATTTGTCAAATAAGTATCTCATATTTAAGAATAAAAATATTTAATATTTTCAAAGTAAAAAGAAATCTGCAAAAATCAGTAACATTATTTGCAAAATAATTTGTGAAAATAAAATTTAATATGGAAATTAAAGAAAAAAAGCAAATTAATATTTGCAAAATAATCCGTGAAAAATTAAAAACACTTTATATTTGAAAATAAAATTTTTTAAAAATCCGCAAAAAAAAAAAAAAAAAAAAAAAATTAATACGTTGGATTTATTTGTCCTATCTTCGCTTGGAAAATCAGACAAAACTAGTCGATCAATTTTAGCAGCCATTTTGAGAGTTAACCGCTTCAATATAACCGCGATTGTTCGCTGGTAATAACTAGTGGTTTTCTCGAGAATTTGAGCGATAGGTCACCCTAGATTTCCAGCAGTCTCTGTCTCTTTTGATTACTATTGCAAATTATTTTGTGTTATCACAACAACCATTTACCATTGATTTCTCGATGGCAATTGAGTGACAATTATCCCCATAAAATTGAAATACTATCGCGCCCTCCCAGTTGAGGTCTGGTTAGCGTTCTCTCTCTTCGTTGTTTTGCATCCTCCTTGACTTTTCTCGACAAATCTCATTCTAAATATCAGTTTATGGAATTTTTGGCAGTTTCAGTTCCTTTAGTTTTTTGCGATTTGTTTTCCTATTTTTATTTATGTGTGATTGGTAAGCGTTTGTTGGTTATGTGGGTTTCTGCATTCAAAGATTTTTCTTAATATTTCGACTGTTTTTACCATTACCATGTGTTGTATGGTTTCAATCTGCTATTGATTCCAATTTCGGGTAGTCTGTTTCCCAATTTTGTCGAGACCTTTCCTAGTGCTCCTACAATTATTTGCATTATATTGAGTTTTTTCGCGTTTCATATTACTTTCACGTCTCTGGCAAGCTCCATGTATTTGCTGCGTTTTTTCTGTCTTCTTGATCTTTATTCTATAAGCTTCTTCTTCTTATTATTATTTACTACTACTACTACTACTACTACTACTACTACTACTACCACCACCACCACCACCACCACCCTCTTGTATAGTGGTTAGCCAATGCTTGCATTTTATTTAAAATATTCTAAAAAGAAAGGAAATAGCTTTCCGTGTTATTTTCACTCTTGGAAGAGTTCAATATGTTTTAGATTGTAACCTACCCACCCACACAAAAAAACATCAAATTGATTTTCCGACCATTTATAAAGATTGCCTAAATCCGTATGAACCTGCAGACAAAGCTTTCGCAACCGAATTAGTAAGTTGTCTACGATCGTAGTTCATTGAAGATTGCTCTCTTTGAACCCGCAGTGAAAATGCGTGAAGTCAATTCCGAAGCGAAGAAATACCGCAAATTGTTTGTCGGCGGCTTAAGTCGAGAGACGAACGAAGCTGTCCTTAAGCACTACTTTGAACAGTGGGGAAAAGTGACAGACTGTGTGGTCGTCCGCAACCCGGTGACTGGTATCTCTAAGGGCTTTAGCTTTCTTGTCTTCAAAGAATCCGTCACCCTTGACGAGATCCAGGCGAGTCGCCCTCACATCATCAACAACCAATGTGTGGAAACTCGACGCGCAATGCCCTACTATAAAAACCCGGGCGAACTGAGGAATGTGAAAATGATATACACCGGGAGAGTGCGTAAAGAGACGACTGAAGATGATATCCGTGCGGCCTTTTCCAAATTCGGAGAGATCGAAAAGATCGAATGGGTCATCAACAACTCCGGGAAATACACTGGTTTTCTATTTCTCACATTCAACGACATCGACGCAGTTGACAAATGTGTCCTCCAGAGCAAAGTCCTTGTGAACAACACGAGAATCGTGGTGAATCGTGCAGTTCCCCAATACGAGACGGAGCCCCAAGTCCAAACGCCGCTTCCTTCAAATTACCTGAATTATAATCCTTATGCCAATCAATGTTACTCTGACGCAAGTGGACCTTCCATACCCGGACCCCCTTTTGGTCCAGTATATTATACGTCCACACCTGTCTTCAACTATTCGTATAGTCCCCCTGGGAACGGGACTACGTATTATTCACCGACTTGCACACCAAACGCTTATATCGGACCGTCATATGTTCCATACTATCCTCCCGTCTACGAACCTGCTAAAGCGAGCCGTATGGAAACTTTCAATTCCCCTGAACAGTCTTATCCGGATGACTGTACTACAAACTACGAACACAATTTCTTACGACAACGACTCTGAACCCACAAAACCTTGTATATAGGAAGGACTTATAATATATATTGTATACTTAAAACTCTATTCTAATTCCAATGGGTTAAACAGCCAGTCCGACTTGATGATACGCGGTTCTTCGCTATGGACTGATCAATTGAGCCCAAATCTCAAACTTGTTACTGATTCGGCATCTTCGAACATAAAACCAAACATTTTCGCTCTTCTGTTTTAGGAATCCTATTGTCCATGGCGGCGGTGAACGTTATTATTGGCGACTTGAATTATTTTAAAGGAAATGTAGTTTAGAAATTTGGCAGCCGATTTTACCGTTCCTAGTTTGAACGGATTGGCGTTAAAATATTTAATATGAATAACCGTAAATATTGTGAGTGAAGGTGTCTAGACGCTTTTTTTTTATTTTTTAATTTTTTATTTTAGTGGCTGCTCACTTTTACTTGTAACTATTTACGCTAACTTATGTTTATAGCAAATGAGTACTTAATCCATTTTTTCTCGGATTTTATAAATTTATATCGCCAATATTATCGTTTACCAAATGCATTAGTAATAACAGGTCCAGTACACTTTCCGTCTTTCGTTTTAACACCGGGTATTCCGGGTGCCTTGCTTAATGATTTTAGTCATTGATTAAAAACGAACTGTGCCTTCATTAAAACTTTTTAGAATTTTAACTTTTTTCCTCCTTCCCAGCCATCACACGACTCTTAAAACTAGAAGACTCGGCAGTTACAACGAACGCCCGTTTCTCTTCGAATTGTAGCTGAGGTTCTCTGCCGATCTAGAAGGCATCGTATTTTATACTTAAAAACCCAATTCAATGGCTTTTCCCGTATCTTAAACAAACCGGGTTTCCGGCATTTGAGCGGATTAATCGTTAACTTAGGCAATTACCGAGAGCGTTTTTCCGACTGGAACCGGAAAAGCAGTATTCCTTATAAAAGGCGATTTTTTTTGGTGTTCTCTCAAATGTTGGAATTTAAATTCTTTACGTGTTAAAATTTGTAATACTTTAATCATTTTGTGTATATAAATGTTTTATCGGAACTTTTCCGCCATTTTATTTGCAAGAATAAATATTGACTACTCTTTATCCTCAGTTTTCTCCCTTTTCTATTTAATACCCGGCATATTCGCATATGTATAGATATAACCTTGGTTTTCTAAGTAAAGTCTCAAGCAAACTTTACCCCCCCCCTTTGAACTTGCGAATTTAGATATGGGCCTTTAAACCTAAAGGCAGAAGAATCTTAGTTTTAATCTCCTTTGCTATTTAAAATTTTTATTGCAACGCAGTCGAGTCTTCAAATCTATACCAAAGGCCAACAGATTCCAAATCATTTTTGAGATGGCTTGTTGGCCAAAGTATGACTTTGGCCTTGTTCAGTTCTAGGAGGCCCACTTCCAGACTTTGCCGCTCCCTTTGAAAAGGGGGTTAGCTTGCTTCCCACACTCCCGAAGCACCCATACTGGGGAAACACTGACTGGTTGCTAGGCATTCTATGGCCAGAATGCTCTTCCCCTAGGGCGCTTGCTTTTCAAATCCAACTTTATTACCCTTGTGTCGCATCCTTCCATCACGGCGGGAGACGTAATTTAACGATTTTTAGTAACTGAAATTTATAATTGAAACTTAAATTTAGATACCTCTTACTTTGGCAAAACTTTAATCATGGTTATTAGACCGCATTTTTTTAGTTAACCTTTTAAAGGATTAGCAGGCAGGAACATGTGGGTTAGACCTGTTATTTAAACGGACGTTGATAAAGGCTTACTCTAAGACTTGTGAATTCTTTTCGATGAATAAGATTGCTTGAATCCACTTTAAACAGATTCATAGCACTTTTTTCTCGAACTAAATTTGAACCCTAAATCTGCACTTCATTGTACAATTTCTTAATTTCTTAAACCATTAAGTCATTTCTTCAACTATATAAATTCACACTGGTTTTTAAATATTATTGATGGGAAAAAAATAACCGTATATTATTAACCCCTTCCCCACCACCTTACTATAGTTTGTTTGCTAAGTTGAAATATTCCTCGTTATGTAGCGTTAGCGGTAAATGTCCCCCCCCCTTTGACGCTAGGCCCCCTTTTCGAGGGGGGGATTTTACAATGTAAAACAGTCGGTGCCTGAACATCTTATTCTAATTGAGTCTAATATTTTCAGCACTTCAATAGGTTATTCAAGATCAGCGATTTTTAAAGTCGTAGACCTTCAAACTTGGGTTTAACAAATTAATCCACATTCCTATCGCCGTACTTGATGTTAGTTTACATCGCCCCCTCCCCTTAAGGATAAAATGAAATCAAGAACTCTTAAGTTCCAAACACTCAACTATTAATGTGTTTGTCGATAGATGGCTCCGGATTAGATCTTTTGATTGTAACTGTTTTTAATTTAACACATCTAGATGTTTCAAATAGATTTGAGGCATCCTAGAACTGAGGAAACCTACAAAAAACAAATTTTGCCGTAACACTGCTTTAAATTCTTATACTTCAGCTGGAATCATAAGCAATATGGCGTGTATGAATATTTGTAATTGTGCCTACAGAACGTATTAAAATTTGACATTTAAAGCAAATATTACTAATAGCCTAAGATTTTTTTTCTTTTTAAACGTAGTTTTACTACAATGAAACTTATTGTCGCTAAATTTTAATGTTTCCACAAATATTGGATTTTTTAAATGTGAATTTCTTTTGGGGGCTCTAAAAGTTCAGTGGTAGTTCGGAATATAGAAACTCTAAAACTTATTTCAACTATAACCAATGCTATATTATTGTCCTGTTGGAATAACATTTGAAATGTGTACTTTCACGTCCCATTGATCCGCCTTTATTTTTGATCAAGCGTAATCTGTGGAAGTAAAATCTTCGAAAACTATTCTCGTAATTTTCTACTTATTTTTCATTTATGCTAATTTCGACAGTCATTACTATTGATTTTAATTGATATTCAATTTTTTTCTTTCGAGCAATCACTGAAAGTTTAATTTCATAGCAATAAAACCAGAAGTGTGTGTACGTCACCAGAAGTGTGTTCGTCAGTATGAAAAGAGAAAAATTCTAGTGCCTCAACTGCATTAGATCTTTATTAACTCTTTCCCGCATCAAACTGACACACACACAAAAAAATCTCTTGCACGTCAAACTGAAACTATACGTGACTTTTGGCACCGTTGAGCAAAAATTAAAATATCACCCGTTATATTTACTCGTTAAAGTCGTATATCTAGATTTTTCAAATTGTGTAAAAAAAAAAAAAAAAAAAAAAAAAAAAAAAATTAAAAACTTAATTTTAGACTTCTACACTTAACTCAATTTTTACCCCCCCCAACACACACAAAAAAAATCTAGAATATTCTCTAGAGAATTTTTCCCCTCCTAACGCAGTTTTATATGCATCTTAAATTCTGTTAATTCTGGACTTTTACTGAATATTAACGAAGCTTTTAATATTTTAAAGCTAGTGTACAAAATAGTGCTAATAAAAACTTGCCTAATATTAGACGTAGAATTGCATTTGATAGTTACGCTTATGCGATGTAACAAAGCAATTGCGTTTGCACCTGTTTTCACGTATTTATGTATTTAACTTTCAGATTTTTTAAAAATCTGACTCTATACGGCTTATCATATTTTACAAACTCAGTTATAGTCAAGATTGTATGCTCATTTTTGATTTCCAGTTTCTATTGTCCATTTGGCTTGATAATTAGACATTGGCACTCTGACAAAATCTTTCCCACGGTATTTGAGAGGAAGATAATCAGAAAAAAAAAACTCTCTTGCTTGTCACCATCGTCCCGTCTAAGGAGCAAAAATTAAAAGTAAAACAATCTTGACAAAAACCCGAAGTTTTTCTTTAGCTCAATATGTACCTGTTAAATCTTGAGTCCTGATACGCATCGGCGATATTTAAAACTTCTCCAGTTGATGCCACATATCCGGCAACACCTTTATCCATCGGAAACCTGTAAAGCATTAAAAATAAAACGGTTTATTTTTCATTTTCTTTTTTCTTTTTTTTTTTATTACATAGGAGTCACCACTTATCAAGGCCCGGAGGGACTCGAGGATAAGTTGCGTGTACAGTAGTCAATGGGATATTATCGCAGTAATCGATAGAGGTAAATTGCATTAAGGGGACGGCTCATTAAGAATGTTTACGTTGAACTTGAAGACTACCAAAATGTAGTCGGCTGACAAACGGAAAAGTTCCATAGACGTGCACTTCTAAGAAAGCTGTGTTCTACGTTTAAGTTTATGCACAGAGTTGGGGAAATGATTGACAGTCGTTTCAGCTAGACGTGTGTTTTTTGTGTGTGTGAAAGGGGGACCATAGATTGGAGTTTAGACGAACACTAGCCATGAAAATAACTATAAAGCAGAAACAGGCTCGCAACGTCTCTTCTGTGAGAAAGAGGTTGCAAGGAAGAGAAAAGGGCATCCCCACTAGGCTACAAAGTCTGTTTTGAACTCTGTCAAGGCAGGATAAGGTCTTTCTAGCAGCTCCTGCCCAGATGTGGCAACAGTACTCCATCCATGGACGCACTTGTCTTTTATATAGATAGAGAATGACATCAGCAGTGAAATATCTATCGGAGCGGTAGAAGGATCCCACCATTTTTCCAGCGACCTTGGCAACAGATATGATGTACGTGTTTCATTTCAGATCAAGAGTAAAGGTCAGACCCAGAAGCTGGCCAAAACATGGAGTCTCTTTAAGACGAGAAGCATGCATTTTAATTAATGCCAGACGGTGATCAAAACGTTGATTAAAGATAGAAGCTTGGTTTTAGATGCATTAATAGTAACCAGCCACCTCTTTCCTCATTGTACCACATGCTCAAGATCAGAAGAGAAGGAATCACAGAGAACTTGGTCATTTACGGCCTTTCATGTGTTGCCATAGATGGTAGTGTCGTCAGCATAAATATTTACGAATGACATTAGCATGTGCTTTGGGAGATCATTAATGTAGATCAGGAAGAGAGTTGGGCACAGGAGGGACTCTAGTATTAATATTGTGAGCTTCTGATTTTTGCTCATCAAACACTACTCTTATGAACCTATCAGAGAAATGATTTTATAATTAAGAAGACATTTCCAGTTATACCATAGCTGAAAATCTTGAAGTATACCTTTATGCCATACCCTATCAAAACTTTTTATATGTCAAGAGCAATTGCTCTAGAAAGGAAGCCTCTGTTGAGAGATTTGCTAATCCTATGAGATATAACCGTAAGCACATCTGCTGTAGATATAGAAGAACGGAAACCATATTCTATGTCATTAGGAAGGTTATTTTTACTCCACAGACTTTCATGTAGAAAGAGCTCAGACAGATTACCTCGACACATCATTCTTAATGAGATCTCTGTCTATCACTTGGAGGGTTGGGAAGGCTTATTGAACTACGTTTTTTTTCTGTCGTTTTGAATATTTGTAATTATTGTTCCACTCTCAACGATGAATTTTTGTAACTAACATCTTTCTTTTATAGTGGATCTTCTGAATGTGGTATTTTGGCCAGTGTCTAGCGTATAGTAAGCCCTAAAGTATTTGATAAATTGTACGGCAATCACTCCCCAACCGCTTCATGCTTAAAGCAAAGGATGAACTATTGGCAATTTATTGACAGAAACATCTTTTTGTCAAGAAATAATTACGAGCGGAAAATGTAAAATTCTCTCATCGAATCCGATTAACAAATAGGACAGCCACACAAAAAAATGAGGATCACTTGTTGTTATAAGTAAATCGCCAAGTTTCTACTACTCTAAGAATTGGCGGGTCTGATAGAATATGAAATCATTTAAACTTTTTATTATTTATAGAACACACATTGAACATATCCGTATGGCACAATGATAAAAAGCTGAAAAAAGCTCAAAAGCTCCTCATATTTGAAAGCCTTCTACCAGTATTTTCTTGTCTTCGAGGAGAGAGAGACATAAAATCAAGTCGGTATTATTTTCGTTTCAAAATGTCAGCGCACATCAGTGGGCCATGTTGCTGAGGTTCATGGGTGAAAAGATCAGATCAATGTGGTTTACATGGCTTCGCATAAGGTGTTAAAATTCAGAACAATCAATTTCAACCGGTGAAAACTCTGACAAGATAATTAATTCTCAGAAGAGAATTAATTAAGCTGAGAACTTGAAGACACACCAGCAATAATAGCCGACGACATATCAACGCCTTAAAGAAGATGTTCCTGTCATTTTATCGTATTTAAACGTCCCCACAACACGGACACACTAAATTACACTTCCAATCGCATCACATGCTAAACAGAATCCAATATCGATGTGATGAGATTCTGAGATGCAATGCTATTCTGGTTTTACGTGGCGAATCCGATCGATTTAATTTCAGGCATTAAAATAATAACGTTGTTTGCTGCGTTACTTTCCTTATTTCATTATTTATATATTTCTCTGGTTCAATGCCTGCGTCGAAAATTCTGGAAAATAATTCTTTCCGTTGAGTGTCCAGTAAAAAAAGGGAAGCTCTATCCGAATTCGTCAGGCTTTTAGCAAAATTCTGGGGAGAAAAAAAAACAAAAAAACAAAACAAAAATATTAAAGGTTCTAACATAAAAATTTGGATTTATTTATAAGCATAATAGATAATAATTGTAGGGTTGTACTATTTATGTAGGACAAATAAAGGCACGATAAATGGCTGCTGCTGATTCTCTATTCGTGTGGCATTCAGGCACGACATTGGAGCAACTTGGGATTATTATATTAAGAACAACAAGAAGTAACCGATTTTAATTTAGATGGACTGGCATGCTGTTTTTTGTTTTCGTTTTCGTTAAAAGTCTTTGTAAAAAATAAACGCGATTTGTTTTTTTTTTTCAGACATAGGGAGAAATATTTTTAAAAAAATACGAGTAAAATACTTGTTATTGTCATTTTTTTGGTGAAAATTTACTAATAAACAACCCGAAAAGAAAACGTTTACAATTAAAAACAAAAGAAAATAAATATTTTCTTTTAAGGAAACAATTTTTATTTTTATATTTAACTCGTGTGTTTTTAAATAGCTTGAAAAAAACTTGCTTATTTCTTACAAAGATTTTTATTGAAAAAACAACATGCCAGTTCGTCTAAATTAAAATTGGTTGCTGCTTGTTGTTGACATAAGAATCCTAGGTTATTCAAATGACATGGCTAAATATCACACGACTAGAGAATCAGCAGGAGCCATTTGTCGTGCCTTGTCATGCCTTAATTTTTCATGCATAAACAATAAAACTGTTTGGATACGTAGTAACAGGTCGAGATTTAGATAAATTCAATAATTTTACTTTTCATTTATTTGTAAACTTTTACTATTAAAAAAGCTTACAAAAAAACAAAAAACAGTTACGATTAAAGAAATAAACAAATATTATTTGTCCTAATTTTAGGGAACATTTTTCTTTTTATGTTTGACTTGTAATTTTAAAAATATTCCTCCCTAAGTCTGAAAAAAACTTGTTTATATTTTACAAAGATTTTTAGCAAAAAAGTAAAAAAAAAATATCAGAAAGCATTTATCGTACCATTAATTTGTCGTGCCTAAATATCACATGTATAGAAAATTAACCAGACATCCATAGACTTAGGTCTGTGTAGGGATACAAATTACGATACATGTTAAAAGGGGATAGGCAATGCTACAAGTTCAACATTGAAATGTATTTACAAATCATATTCCCCGATTTCCTTTTTAATTAATGTGTTAATTAATGTGTTAGCTAGGATATAAAAAAATGATAATTTTTCAATGTTTTCTCTTTATCGGTCGTTATGCGCAATTTCAGCATAAATGATAAAAGAAAAAATACAGTTTTTTTTTTATTTCGTTCTGTTATTTTAACAGTTGATTCTAACCACCAATATTAAGTATGACACTATTTGTCAACACCCATCATAAAAAATACAAGTAAAAACTAGTGAAATAAAATTAATTCATCGTAATTCGTATTCGTATATTGAAGAGGAAGGATTATGGTTAAAATTGCATATAAACATTCTTTACTCTACACTGAATAAAACGGACAAAATTTTGATTTGAACGTTACAAAATAATCAAAACATGAAAAATGAAAAAAATTAATATGGCGTCGCAGATATACAAAACACAGGCCTTCTAAAACATTAAAAATATAGGGGAAAACTTAGTACAAGTGAAAGTTTTTGTTAAATCATTATTCAAGTGAAACATAGCAAAAAATTTAGCTTTGGCTTTAAATATTATGAAAAAGACATATAAATAGAATATCCAGAAAAAAACATATTTTAAGCAGGCAGCATCTAAAACAGTTAACTTCGGGTTTGATATAGAGCCCGTTAACTAACAGAATTTCCTTTAATATTAATTTTCAATATCGTAATTTGTATCCCGAAAATAATTACATTTAAACTATTTTTCATTAAATTCCTATTTATTCTTAGAAATATCAATTTTTAATTCATAAAACCAAGTTTTTCCAAAATTTTAACTAAATCCGTAAATTAAACTTATCGAAAACTTATTTCCCATACAAATTTTTTGCATGAACATAAACTAAAAGTCAAATTTCTATTTAATATTAACATATTGTAAAATATACTAGGCACAAAAAATTAATTACTTCTTAAATCATAATTGTTTAAGTTACTTCGTTTAGAAATTATATTTTTGTTCTGACAAAAGAAACGAGTAACGCTACGATTTTTATCAGCAAAGTGCGAACAGATTACTGCGTCATTGACCTTCCGTAGAAGAAATTATTCACGTCTATTCCTAAATATATTTTTTAATTATTCACTATTCAAAAACGGCACCGATTAAAAACTATTTAAAAATTGTTCACAGTAAAATTGTCTGTTTAATTCATAATAAGTTTCAAGACAGAATCTTCCACATTTTTTCACGAAGCTTGAAAATTCCAACCGTTAAAAAATGAGAAATAATTTCGAAAATCGTTTGAAATTACACAGCTGTTAAATTTAATTAAATATTTTTTTTAAGTCGTAAAACTTAAATAATTTTAACATATTTTCCAAGTTCTTTTTTCCGAAAAATTGTAAACATCGTTTAAATCGGCAACGTTTGTGACCCAAAATTAAACATATTTTATTTCATCATTCCAGTATATTTTAATATGTCAAAAAACTAAGATGTGAATCGCCCCCCCCCCCTACACACGCAAAAATAAATTCTGATAAGATGGGAGGGCAAAATAGAATTTTTTTGTATATTATTTTATTTCAGTTAAAACATAGTTCAGTCTTTTTTTAAAAATAAATCTATAAAACTTAACGAAATTGAGCAATTATTTCATTTTTGAGAGAACTTTAAAAATCACGTTGTTTTCATTATTTACGTAAAAATATGTAGAAATAACATGCAATTTCAATTTTCTCGTTTTTAGCTTTTTGGGGAACTTTTCGAAAATTTACCGGTTTTACGAAGAGTAAAAATAAAAGTATGATATTTTTTTAGAATCTTTCTTCTTGAGAATACTGCAAAAATTACGGCGAATCAATTTTATTTTACAAGATTTTACTGTTATTATTTGTTATGGGGCGAAAATTCCGCCTTTATTGTGGTCTTACCTAACAAATATTAACGTTCAAGATAAAAAAAGTAAATATTTTTTCAACCTACCATTATTTTCACAATGACTGTATCCATGCTGATATCACTGAATACTGATCTGTCATACGAAGAAATAATAGATAATTTAACTTAATAATAATAATAATAACAATAATAATAATAACAATAACAATAACAACAATAATAACAATAACAATAATAATAACCACAGCAAAAACAAATAATATTGATAATAATAACAATAACAATGAAAAATATTAATAATGATAACAATAAAAATAATAACAACTAATATTAATTATAATAACAATGACAACAGTCCAGAAAGAAATGACAACAGATACTACTAATAAATAATAATAATAACAACAACAACAACAACAATAAAAACAAAATAATACCTGCCATCTGATTGCCATTAATCCAGCTCTAAGTATTTATTTTAAAAGTATACTTTATATATATATATATATATATATATATATATATATATATATATATATATATATATATATATATATATATATATCTTTAATATGAATTTATTGTTACGTAAAAAATCAATTGTAATGTAAAAAGAACCCAATACTTTTGATTTAACTTACCTCCTTTGAAT
>NC_136484.1:149732475-149754975 GCF_053919585.1 Euprymna scolopes | reverse complement strand
AGTGAATCGCAGCAAAACGGTCATCACAATTTTTTAAAGAAATCCAGATCAATATGGGCACAAAAAGAGTCCAGGTCGACCAAAAATAATAACCGCATCACTGGATCGCCGTATCAGAAGTTTAAAAAAAACTCCAGTATGAGCTCAAGTCGATTAAAAATCCAAACAGCAGCATAATGTAGTTTTAAAACCATCAGAAGGCATCTGAAAATGAAGGATTTCAATCATTTAAAGCGACTGCAGAAACCACGTCTTTTTGAACAGCACAAAACTAACCGACTTAAATATGCCGCCAAATACCAGACTTGGGATGAAGAGAAGTGGGAAAATGTAATTTTCTTCGATGAGAAACAGTTTAATCTTGATGGTCCAGATGGATTTCAACACTATTGGCATGATAAACATTTGACTAAAGACACTTTTTCAACTCGACATAGTGGAGGAGGGTCTTTAATGATCTGGGGTGCTTTTTCGTCAGCTGGGACCCTAAAGTTGCAAGTAGTGAAAGGCCGGCAAGCATCATTGAAGTACATTTCAATGCTTGAAAATGTTTCTATCAGGACTGAAGGTCCACGTCTGTGGAAGAAATTGGATTTTCCAGCAAGACAACGCTGCGATACACACTTCTCGACAAGCACGAGAATACTTTTCTTCAAATAATATAGAATCGTTAGATCATCCAGCATGTTCTCCGGACCTCAATCCCATTGAAAATCTTTGGCGATGGATGACAAAAGAAGTGTTCAAGGATGGAACCCAGTATGATTCGATAAAGGAACTTTCTGATTCAGTTTTCAGTACATTGGATAAAATTCCTTCGCAACTGATAAAAAACTTAGTCGCAAGCATGCCGAAGAGACTTTTTTAAGCAATTCATAATAATGGAGGCTAGACTAAATACTGAGACCCTTTTTAGTAATTTATAATTGCCCTTTGTTAGATAAATTATCAGTGGTCTTATCATTTTTGACCAGGTAAAAATGTTTGTTTTTTGAGAAATAATTATTAGATCAGGATTAAGGTTTCGAATGAAGCAGATTTCATTTTTTTCATTGGCAATGGTTTCAACCATTTGTTTGATTAAAAATTCGATAATATGCGTAAACGCTTACTTTCTTAAGTGGTCTTATGATTTTGACCAGGACTGTATATGTTTATACCTTCCGAAATTTCAATCAATTTCATCAATTACATGTATTATTCGACCAGCTAATTCTTTCAGTAATAGACACTTACAGAGATTCGTCGTTGATTTAATTGGATAATCAACACATATGATTAATATTTAAATCTACTAGCACAAGCACGGTTATTTATAATGAAATATTTATAATAAAAAACCGTGCTTGTGCCACAAGCTTTAGTGTTGACATATTCACGATCCTAAACGGGTCGTACTCGCCTTTCCATTTAAAAATCCTAGAAACATTTTTATTAAGTCCTTGAGGCCTTCTCTTTGAAAAAAAAAGAACTCTTCTAGAACTTAATGTGACTTCTATGTGATTCTTTCTCCGTGTATTTATTTACTTATTTTTATTATATTTTTTCTTCCCCGCTACAAACATTTTAATCGTAATTTTTCCTCGATTTAGCTCTGTTGAGCAAGGAACGATATTTGGTTAGTTAGAAATTTTTCATTTTTATGCTTTAGAATCCATCATGTTATTTAGGCGTACAAAATTTTATAATGACTGAATCTTTATTCAGTCATTATAAAATTTTGTACGCCTATATATATATATATATATATATATATATATATATATATATATATATATATAGTAATTTATAAAATACATATGGCGATGATTAAGCTACGCTGAATATTCCGCGTTTCATCCACTTTAGGATTCTTCGGGCTTATATATATATATATATATATATATATATATATATATATATATATAAATTATTTCCACAGCCTGACATCGTCGCAACTCACAAGAGCCATGAAAGCCAACAAATCTGAAGTCCAAGACTCGAGTTTCGCCCTCACTTAGGCTCATCAGTTAGGCACATTCGAACTCAGAATTCGAAACCCGAGTATGAACTTCTTACTAGTAAGACATCGACTTGGGTTATAGCTAGTCGCAATGATCACATCCCTTGTCCGAGACGAAAGTAGGTTCATTCCAGTGTCGGATTTCGTTGCGGTTTTCTTAAGCTTTGATAGTTAATAAGACTTTCTTGTGTGCGGCGTGTTTGTTCAGTTGGTAAAGTTCTTGCTTCGCATGCATGAGACTCGGGTTTCGAATCCTGAGTTTGGATGTATCTAAGTGATGAGTTCTAATGAGGGCGAAACTCGAGTCTTATACTTCCGGTTTTTTGGCTTTCATGGCCTTTGTGAGCTGCGAAGTTGTCTGGCTGCGGAAATAATATATTCTCTCTCACATTCTGAAAATTATATATATACATATTTTATGTGATAGGACACTTCTCAACTTATAGACTCAACGAATTTTTGATCTACAGACTTGAAATTTTATATATATATATATATATATATATATATATATATATATATATATATATATATATATATATATATATATATATATATATATATGGTATTCAGACACGGGGAAAACTTTTTAATCGGTCTTCACCCGAAAGAAGGGGTTACTAAAGGGTGAAAATTAAAACAAAATTGTTATGTGTATGTGTGTGTGTGGGGGGGGTGATCGGATTTTTAACTGTTTCTCAATTGTTTCACGAATGCGCATGTGTGAATCGTTCAAATGCTAGATTCCTTATGTTAAGAATAAGTAGGCTTGAAAACACTTTAAAGATCGTGTCAAGCTAGCCCAATTGTTATCGTACTTGACTCACTGTCATTAGGTTTTCGATCTTGAGTATTTTTTTTACTTACAAGAAGTGAACTGCTTAGAAAAAAAACATAATATTCGCATACACATGCCTCAGTTTCTTTCCGTTATGTTTAATATTTATACATATATTATACATATTATATATATATAACTATTGATAAATTATAAAAATCATAGTAAATAAGAAATCTGCATTAATTAAAATATAATATTTATGCGTATTTTGTAACCGGGATACGCCGAGCGGCCTGCTAGTGTTAATCGTGACACCCTGCACTGAAGATTCCCGAAAGGATGAAACACTACTGTCTGTAGGTATTTCATTATCATAGTAAAAAATAATTATGTCAGCCTCTTTAAGAAACTCGTTTCTTATCGTTGAGCACTTTCAGTTGAATTAAGTCGGTCAATTTAGCTCTTACGCATAGATCATCCTATAACGATTAGATCACTGTGACTGACGTAAAGAACATTTAAAAAATGAAATGTTTAAATTCAACGTTATTTCACGCGGTTAATGGTTGCCGATTGGATACGGTCTTTGCTAATCGAGCCAGAGATGGATCGTGTTGCCGGGTTCGAATCTGTCGACTGGTGCTAATCGTGACACCCTGCACTGAAGATTCCCGAAAGAATGAAACACTAGTGTCTGTAGGCATTTAATTATTATAGTAAAAAAAATAATTATATATATATATATATATATGTGTGTGTGTGTGTGTGTTTGTGCGAATATATATATATATATATATATATGAGGCAGCTGCATATAGTCTCACTGATGGGTCTTAATTAAGACGAAACATCTTGCTCTGATATTAAATACATTTATCAATAGTTATATATATATAATATGTATAATATATGTATAAATATATATTTGTGTGCGTGCACACACATGCGCGTGTATATGTATGTGAAATATTTAGATATAAATTTCTCATAAGTTTTTATTTATTACCAATTTCTGCCATTTTTAATTCGGGAATCGGCGTCATCATCATGATTTAACATTTTTAATTGTTTATAAGTCTTTAGGAACAATCTTCTGAACTTACATCTTCCGTTTCTGATCGAAATGATTCACCTCCACTGAATTTGTACACCTCAATGACACCTTGCAAATAAGCAGAAACAAACAAACGATATAAGTAAAACAAAAAAAAAAAAAAACCAAAAACAAACAAACAAAACAAGGAAAAAAAAACCCACAAGAAAACAACCTCAAAAAATTTTCAGGTCGCAATGAAACCGAAACAAATCTATAAAAATGTGTTTAAAAAATAATATACATCATTTTACAGTATTATCCCACTCTATAATAAAAATCAATGCGTATTTATTTGTATATTTATATATTAGGTCGAGAAGAAAGTTCTTGCAGAACTTTTAATTTTGATTTCAAATGATGTATTTTCAAATAAGTTTTCGTTTGATTACCTATACTTTATATATCATTTGAAGGGGTGCCTATCGCTCTATCTAATCGTTTTAAAACAATTATGTCTTCTTTTTATGACGTTGCATAGAAGATAGAAAAACAGCAGATTCGCAGAATTTTCTCATTTCAATACAAGATAGGCCGAAAAACTGTTGAAAGAGTCTTGAAGATGATGAGCGTAGCGGTCGGCCATCGGATGTTGACAACGATTAATTAAGAGCCTTACTCGAAATCAATCCACGCACAACTGTTCGAGAACTTTTCCGAATTAGACGAAACGTATACGACGATTTCCAACCACTTGAGAGATTGGAAAGAAAAAAGCTTGATAGATGGGTACCTCACGAATTGAACGACAACCAAAATAAACGCCGCCATGAAGTGTCATCTTCTCTTCTTTTACGCAAGAAGAAAGACATGTTTCTTGACCGAGTTGTGACTTGCGATGAAAAGTGGGTTCTTTACTACAACCGGTGACGCTCAGCTCAGCTCAGTGGTTAGACGCTGACGAAGCTCTACGACACTTCCCGAAGCGAGAGTTGCACCAAGAGAAAGTCATGCTGACTGTTTGGTGGTCTACGACCGGTCTTATCCATTACAGTTTTTTGAATGCATGCGAAAACATTACGGCGGTGAAGTATTGTCAACAAATGGATGAAATGCATCAGAAACTTCGACAGTAACACTCAGAATTAGTCAACAGAAAAGGCTGAATTCTATTCCACGACAATTCCCGACTGCACGTTGCTAAACCGACCTTGCAGAAGTTGAACGAATTGGGTTACGAAACTCTGCCTCCTTTGCCATACTCTCCAGATCTCTCACCTACCGACTACCACTGTTTCAAGCATCTCGACAACTTTCTGCGTGAAAAGTACTTAAAAAACCTAAGTGATATCAAAGACGCCTTTAGCGACTTCATTGCCACCAGAATGCAAGATTTTTACGTTACTGGCAGAAATACATTAGCTTTGCGTTGACAAAAGTGTGTGGATTCTGATGGTGCTTATTTCGATAAATAAATTTTTCTTTGAGCTGAGATATGTTCATCTGAATTCCAAAGTTAAAAACCGCAAAAACTTTTTCGCCAACCTGATATAAATAAATATAATATACACTTCTCGTTGCAACCAACTATCTCCCTGAACTTCATCAATGATCTCCCAAACCACATTTTACATCTTTCTTAGACATCTATAAATACAGATGACACTACCATTTATGGTAACACTTCAAAGGCCGGAAATGGCCAAGATCCTTTTGATTCTATCTCCTCTGATCTTAGATACGTGCTGCAATGGGGAAAAGGGTGGTTAGTTAATTTTAATGCCTCGAAAACCAAGCTTCTCTTTTTCTATCATCAACACTTTGACCCACATTTGGCATCAATTGAAATGATGGGATCTCGCCTTGAGGACGCTCCATGTTTAGACAAGCTTCTTGGTCTAGTCTTCAATTCTGATCTGAAATGGAGCACGTATTAATACATCAAATCCGTTGCAAAGGTCGCTGGAAAAATGGTTGACTCATTCTACCGCTCCAGTAGATATTTCACTGCCGATGCGATTCTTTACCTGTATAAGAAACAAGTACGTCCTAGGATAAAGTACTGTTATCACATATGAGCAGAAGCTGCTCGCCGCGCCATATCCTGCTTTGACAGAGTTCAAAACCGATTTTGTAATTCAGTAAGTAATGTCCTTTTCTCTTCTTTGCAATCTCTTTTACGTGAGGAGTACGTATATCATATAAATTTGTCCGTATTAAAAAAAAAAATTAAATATCAATTCTAAATAAACACTAAAAATACGTACTGTTTTCTACCCTTCTCCAGATGAGACCATTTTAAATTATTAGGGTGGATAGACGAGAACGCAAATAGATAGTTAGTTAACCCTTGTTTTGAAATGAATTCGAAAAGTCATTTCATCTTCAATTTGAAGCTAAAAAAACAAGGGCAGACAATGCAGTTTCAGAGAAGACATGTATCATACAAAAAGAAAAATGATTATTTATATTTTGTTAAGAAAATTTTAGAATTTTAATTTCTTATGAAAATTTAAATTTTGTAAAAAAAAAAAAAATGTTTTCTCCAACCAAAGAAATGTCGCACACTTTCCAATGAATGTTCAAATCTATTTATGAAATTTAAAAGTCAAACTTTTAAGTCAGTTGCCAAGGTCGCCGGTAAAATGGTAGGATCCTTCTACCGCTCCAGAACATATCTCACTGCTGATGCAATTCTCTATCTATATAAAAGCAAAGTACGTCCAAGGACTGCTAAAAGCAAAGTACGTCTGGGCAGGAGCTGCTAAAAACAGCCTATCCTGCCTTGACAGAGTACAAAATAGATTTCGTGGCTTAGTGGGGGATGCCCTTTTCTGTTCCCTGCAACCTCTCTCCCATAGAAGAGATGTTGCGAGCCTGTCTTTGTTTTATCGTTACTTCCATGACAAGTGCTCGTTTGAGCTCCAATCTCTGGTCCGCCCTCGCCAATCTTTCACAATAAACACCCGTCTAGCTGAAACCACTGTCAAAAATTTTCCCCACTCTTTATCTGTGCTTAAATTAAAACGTAGATTCCATGAACAAAGCTTCTTTCGTAGACGTACACGCCTGTGGAACTCTCTTCCGTTTGCCTGTTTCCCACCTGACTATATACTTGGATGTCTTCAAGTCCAACATAAACAAATACCTGATGACCCGCCCCCTTTAGTATCAAATCTCCAATACTAACGATAACTACGATACTATCCCTTATCCCCGAGTGGCTTCCGGGCCTTGATAAGTGGTGACTACCATGTAAAAAAAAAACAACATTTTACAAGTTTCATTCAATTCAGAATTTTAAATTTTGTGTAAAACCCCCCCCAAAAAACTTCCATTTTGTGTTATTACGAAAACGTTATATTTTTGTAAAAAAACCCCCCCAAAACTTCTATTTTGTGTTATAAGAATTTTCTTAATTTTATTTTAATTCAATACATGTTTAGATAATACTTTATGTTTTGTTTTTACATTGTTGGCATTTGTTGACATTTTCAGATACGTAATACTTGAATTGCTTCTCTCCATTCTGAAATTGCATTGCTTGCCCCTGTTCTTGAATCTTCAAAAAAACAAAAAGTTGTTGCGTGTCAGTAATGCGTAAGTGCCCTGATTTTTAAATTTTATTTAGGTCATCAAAAATATATGAAAAACTAAATTACTAACGTAATACTATAATTTTATATGAATATTCGTGTAAAAACTAGCGGGGCATAATTTTTTCCGTTTTTTTTTTTAAAGTTCTCAAAAACCAAGGGGTCTCTTTTCTGATCTCTTTATGAGATCCATAGATATTCGAATATTCCATTAAAGTTATTCTTTACATCTCAAACACTGAGTTAGTAAATAAATTGGGAACATAATTTTCCTCTCCCCAATTGACCATTTAAATGTTTTATAGTATGCCTTTTTTGTGGTCGCTAAGTCTTACTGGATTCCAAGACAAGAATTTATCTGGTCTGGTGGAGTATCTAGCTTTGTGCTGTTATTTGAGGTAACATCACTTAGAGAAGGTGCACCATTAGTCGCAAAAGCCAATGTACGTTGGCCATAGCGAGGAGATCTTACTTGTGTTGCAAATACTATGTTATTTTGAATATTTAGTCAGCGTTTACTTTCAAGGAAAGTTTCTTCATGCCAAGTTGTCCTGACAAACCCCTACACTCGAGGATAGTATGTAGAAGGCATTAGTGCAGGTATACACTAAAAAATGTACATTTTCTCTGGAATACCTCATAAATTATTTAAATTATAAACTAAAACAGTAAAACAATTCTTAACATATTCTCGCTACAAATTTTCCTATGTTAGTAATGTAGATATATATAAACATATACACGATGCTTTATTATTATTATTATTATTATTATTATTATTATTATTGTTGTGTTATATAATACAAGACTGGGTATCATATCGAGGTAATCCGTCAAATTGTTTTGAATAAATATTAATGCTGAGAGAACAAGTATGTGTACCGTGACCGAGAACGAATATATACGTCGAAAGGCATTGCCTCCATCACGTGAGCACGCGCACGCACATACACACGCACGCGCAAATACATACACATACTTACACATACTCATCATCATCGGCGGTCACTCGTGTCCGAGTAAGACTGTCCTCCGTTGTGGCTTCTGTGGGTCCTCAGGTGAGCATAGAGCCCAATCCTAGACCCAATTTGTCTTGTGCAATTTGGGCAGATAAAGGTAGTGGTGGTGGGGTGGGGTTGGGTGTGTCTGGTTAATAATCTGTCCTTTCTGTGCTTGCGTTTATCCTCAGCAGCTTGATTTAGGTCACTACTATAAAGCGCAGCACCTTTGTGGACAGTGCTCCTCCATGCCAACCTGCTCCCAGCCACGTCCTCCCATGTCTCAAGGTCCATGTGAAACCGCTTTAGATTTGCTTTGATGTTGTCCTTATACCTCATCTTTTGGCCACCCTGGGCACGCTTTCCCTCAACAAGCTGAGAGTAGAAAATCTGTTTTGGGAGGCGGAGATCCGGCATTCGGACAAGATGACCAGTCCATCTGAGCTGGCGTTGAGCAACAGTAGCGGTGATAGTGGGAATGTCAGCCTCACTCAGGACGCTGGTGTTGGTGCGTCGGTCCTTCCAACTAATTCTGAGGATTTTTCGGAGGCATCTTTGGTGGTACGTCTCCAGGGTTTTTACGTGCCTCCTGTATGTGGTCCAGGTCTCCGATCCATAGAGAAGAGTGGGCAGCAAGACAGCTTTATATACCATGATTTTGGTCTTTGCCAGAAGGTCACGGTTCTCAAATACTCTCTTCCTTAGCCTTGAGAAAGCCCCACTGGCACAGCTGAGACGGTGTTGTATTTCATCATCTATGTTGGCTTTTGATGATAGGATGCTGCCTAGGTATGGGAAGTGGTCCACATTTTCCAGTCTAGCGTTGTCAATGGAGATGTTTGGGGGTGAGACTGGAGTACTGTTTGGTGGTGATTGATGGAGGATTTGGGTTTTTTTTATATTAATTGTTAGTCCTAGCTCTTTGTACGCCCTCGTGAAGGCAACCAGTGTACACTGTAGGTCCTCTTCTGAGAGAGCTACAAGGGCGTTATCGTCTGCATACTGTAGCTCCATAATGGATATGGTGTTCGTTCGACCTTTGGCCCTAAATCTGTTGATGTTAAAAAGTCGCCCGTCAGTTCTGTACATAATCCGAACTCCATGGGGAAGATGTTTGTCCGTGAGATGGAGGATAGCAGTAATGAAGATGGAGAACAGGGTTGGGGCAATGACACATCCCTGTTTCACTCCCGTGTCAACCCTGAAGGGCTCTGTTTCATCTCCACTACTACTGAGGACTGTAGCTGACATATTGTCATGTAGCAGTCTCAGTACCCGAATGTACCTCTCTGGGCATCCAAACCTTGCAAGAACCAGCCAAAGGGCTTGACGGTTCACAGAGTCAAAGGCTTTAGTAAGGTCTATAAAAGCCATGTATAATGGTAAATTTTGCTCCCTGCACTTTTCTTGGAGTTGACGAGCAGTGAAGATCATGTCCATCGTGCCTCTATTTGGTCGAAAACCACTTTGGGACTCGGGAAGGATGGTTTCTGCAAGGGGTGTAAGCCTGTTGGCCAAAACCCGAGCTAGGGCTTTCCCTGTGGTAGAGAGGAGAGAAATGCCCCGGTAGTTCCCACAGTTTGCCTTGTCTCCCTTCTTAAAGATGGAGACAACTAGGGCATCTCTAAGTTGTGCAGGGATTTTCTCTTGTTCCCATATTTTGAGCAGCAGGGCATGGATGTGCCTGAGAAGATCAGGCCCACACATACTACACTGACTTTCTACTACATCCTACCTGCGTGAGGCATTTTGTAAATACCAAAGTTCTAGGAGGTTGAAACCATGGGAGAATCAGACGGGTTGTTATGAATGACATTCTTCTAGTCAAATTAAGGTGGTTACAGATGCTGATTGCAGTCCAATAACCATCAGATGACACTTACAACAAAAAGGCATGATAAATAAAAAGCGTCAACAAATTCCTCGATTAAAAAAAAAACTCTTGTTCTTTTCGTGGTGTTATAAGTTTGTTTTTTACAAGGAGGTCACCACTTATCAAGGTCCGGAAGCACGGCAATGATGAAAACAGCTGAAATCTTAAGGAAAACCCTTGAATGCGGAAACCAATCTACATAACCAATGAACACTAAGAAAACAAAATAAGTTGAAATAAAGATAGAAAGAACAGCATACAAACACAGGGGAAATGTAACTGCCAGAAACCATAGAAATTGACACACTTAAAAAATACTAGAAACACACACAGATACGCACACACGGTGACACCAGCCCATGTTAGCACCACACATGAATGAAGAGTCAACGGAAGTGGATGGAAAGATAGTACAAACCGGATCTCCACTGGAAAATTGTGATGAATATTCGAACTTTGGGGAGGTTTATTGACACTCAAATTCAAGAGAAGACAAACGGTTGCTGACAGCGGGAAATCAATGGTAAACAGCTGTTGCTATAATCCAAAATGATTCGCAGGCAATCTCAGATAATGACTCATATGAAAAGTAAATAATAATAATAATAATAATAATAATAATAATAATAATAATAATAATAATAATACGCACTGATTATCTGGTCTTTTCCGTCAAAAATGGGAACAGCTATAACATCTTGGACTTGTTCGCCTGAAATGGATACTCCCTCCGGGAATCGATTGTCCTTAAAAATAGAAACAAACTGTTGAAATATATAAAAATTACACACATTTTATTGTGACTCCTCGACAACGTTTGGCAAGTGGAATAAGCTATTTGCATTTTATTATTCACTAGCATAACCGTACACCGGAATTCCCTGAAAAAAAAAAAATTGAAGAACCCAAGAAACTCCTACTTCCACCCCTGAACTCCGTATAAGTATCAAACTATAATTATTACTTAGTGTCTTCTTTATTCAATTTATAAACAATAATCCTGAACAATTATACGCTAATATTATTTGATAACAAAGAAAAAGCATCTCTGTAATAAAGGGGAACTTTTTGTGTATTTTTATACACAAACACCGAGAGAAAGGCACTATTTTATAGTATTACATGAATTAATTTTTAATAAAGTAAATTTTTAAAATATTATTTTTAAAAGATCAGAGTTCAATTAAAAGAGTAAACAAATGTTGTGTACAAAATATAGTCATTCGATTTGAATAAAAAGCAACATTTAAATTTTCACTCCAAACAAGGCACAATGCCACTTTTATGTAGAGGGATACTATCTGGGACATAATTTGCAGGATGCTATGTAGGAAGTTGAGTAGCGAGATGTCTGTTTACATTACACTTGACTTTCTGCATGTCAGTAAAGTAAGGGAAGCAGGAACCCGAAAGGAAATTCCAAAGTCTAGCAGTCCTAGGGAAGAAACTACTAGAGTAGAAGACTGTCTTACATCTGGGGATCTCTACTGTGTGGAGGTGGGATTTTGCTGTTTGTCGGGTTTGTCGGGGGTATTTACGTCGTGGAGGTACACAGGCTTGTCGGAGTACCTACAATTAAAATACTTGTAAAACAGGCAGAGGGATGCAACATTTTGTTGATGAGACAGCGATTGAAGCCTAGCTGACAGTGCGGGACCTATTTGGTTGGCTGCTCTCTTTTGAATTTATTTTAAAAAATAAATGGAAATTAATCGTATAAATACGAGGGACGTGCAATAAGTAATGCCCCTGACTCACTTCCCATAGCAGTAGAGCAACGAGACTTGGCACAGTTATTAGTCTTTCTCTACATAGGAACCACCCAGAGGCATTTCTCCCATCGTTTGATGCAGCTCTGGAGATCGTTTTTGTAGAACATCCCAGGTTGGTCCTCCAACCACGACGTGACTTCAGAAATCAAGGCTGTATCATCTGGGAAACGCTTTCCTTTCAAAAACAACTTCATGGCTGGGAAGAGGTGAAAGCCAGAGGGTGCAAGGTTAGGAAAGTAGGGAGGGTGGGGAAGGATTTATAACCACACGCCCATGCTTCTGATCTAGTGACATGCGAGTTGTGGACCGGAGCGTTGCCCTGCAAGAGGAGGGTACCTTTGCTGATCTTGTCCCGCCTCTTGATTTTGATAGCTTCCCTTAATTTCCTCAAAAGTAAGCATGACCTTGCCAGCGGAGGGCTACACCCTTACCTTATTTGGAGGTGGTGAGTCCAAGTGCTTCAACTGCATTGACTTGGCTTTGGGGTCTGGATCATAGTGATGGACCCAGGTTTCATCCTGTGTAATCAGTCTTTTGAAAAACTTTGACTCATCTTCTTGGCACATCTTCAAATTCATCCTCGTGCACTCGACGCGTTCTTGCTTCTGGAATGGTGTGAGCAACCTGTGAATCCATTTGGCAGACACCTTATGCATATGCAAATGGTCATGAATGATAGTTTCCACATACCCTGTACTAATCTTGATATCATATTTGGCGAATAGTAATGCACCGATCTTCCAAAATGGCAGCCTCAACTTGACAGATAGATGCCTCATCAATGGCAAAAGGGGGGCGACCAGGTCTGGGAGCTGTTTCCACAGACTTCCGGCCATGTTTGAATTCACGATGCCAGCGTTGTACAAGGTCATATGATGGGGAATTATCACCATAAGTTTCTTTCATTTCATCAAAAGTCTCCTGTGGTATGTGTCCTTTCAAATACAAAAACCAGATCACTGCTCGACATTCAACAGGCTCCATTTCACACCTGACTCAGTTCAAACACCTGTAAAACAGAAATCACAATTAGTTCAGAGCTGTAATTTGCCACATCACTCGTAGAGATATGAATCATTGCACTTGCAAAATTTCAGCTAGATCAGACAACTGAAAGTGGATCAGGGGCATTACTTATTGCACGCCCCTCGTATCAGCCATTCTTTATGGCACTAGTGATCAGCACTATGCTATGTCCATATATTTCAGTAGGGGTATCAGAATTATAACATAGTATTTAGCTGAAGTATAAATTAGGAATAATTGATATAAAATAATAAAGGTGAAAGGATAAATGATAAAGGATAGAATCTAACCAAATTTGAAGTGAATAAGATAGAGGAAACTTATGAATATACTTACTTAGCAGTTAAAAGTGTCTGTGTAAACCACTGATTACAGAAAATTAGCGAATAGAATTTGAGAAAAAATTTTTTTATTCATATTTCCGGGTACACGTTGATGCGGCACCATGATGCGTCTTTAAGCCAGTGTTTTGCAGACGATTATTTAGCTTTTTTTTTTTTTTTAACATGAAGACGCCATTTAAGCTTGTGATTTCCAGTTCGTTGAATCCAAATAGCAACTTAATTTGATCTTTTATTCAAATTCTACCAGATAATTTTCCATAATTTTTGGTCTCCGCTAATATTTTTCACCGATGAATAAGTATATCCATCAATTTTCCTGATATTTGATTTTGAAGTACCATATTTTACGTGCTCGTCAATCTCAATAAAAACCACTTCTTTAAAAGAAAAAATATATCAACACGAATTTAAATATAATGATAAAAATTTATAACGGTTCAAAGTATATCAGAACGACGAATTGGCTGCATTTATTTGCTATGAAAGTGCTATCCTTGGATAAGTTAATCCAATATTGTTGGGACGGGGGTGGGATCATCGGTGTTAGGTCAAAGGTCGTCCCTCCGTATAATACACCCGACAGACTATTCTACAAACGGTTGATAATTTTATTAGATAAGAAAAAATAAAATAAAAATAAAAACTATCTATATATTCTATCAATACCAGCTATTCCCGAAAAGCAAAATAACGTGATTACTATGAAATAATATACATACCTCCCTTGTGCTTGAAATCCGCACGGTTGTTTTGGTGGACGCAACGTAATTGGCAACATTGCTCCATGGCGTCACGGTTTTTGTAGACTTTACTCTTGATTTACTATGGAAAAACAAAATCTAAAATTAGTATACGAGATGTCGATTAATATGCAAAGTGTATGGAAAGTAACTTCCTCTTATTAAGTACTCGTAATTTATTACTGAAATATATTCCAAATGAGAAATGTTTTTTATACACTGGTACCTATATGACATAGTACGAACCGGTATATGCAATTTTAAGGATAGATTTTAAACTCTTCCGACTTAAGGTTAGTAATACTACAATCTAAAAGGTCATGGAAACAAAAAGGTACATTCCAAAAATTTTATTAAATAAGTTGCATTTTTATTAAATTAGGCTTTTTAGACATGATCAAAATTATAAGACCAAGGGTATAAATTGTTAGATTTATGGTCATTCTAATGTTTTTAGTTCGGTTAGAGATTAGCAATCAATGTGTAAAGGTGTTACCATGCCTAAAGCAAGAAAACTAATCGAAGTTGAGCGCTCTCGAATTCTAGGATTCCATAAACAAGGTTTCTCACAGCGAGCGATAGCAGCTAAGGTAAATCGCAGTAAAACTGTTATTTGCAATTTTCTAAAGAACACTGAGAATTATTGAACGCAAAATCCTTTGGTAGCCCCCCTCCCCAATTTCTCCTGCATTGAGTAGGAGAATCAGACAGGTTGTTATGAATGACATTCTTCTAGTCAAATTAAGGCGGTTACAGATGCTGATTGCAGAGCAATAACCATCAGACGACACTTACAAAAAAGGCATGATAAATAAAAGCGTCAACAAATTCCTCGATTCAAAAAACCTCTTTTTTGTGATGTTATAGGCTTTTTTTTTTTTGAAAGAAGGTCACCACTTATCAAGCCCCAGAAGCCACTCGGGGATAAGGGTTATTGTGTGTACATTAATCGATGGGATAGTATCGTAGTAATCGTTAGTATTGGAGATTTGATAAAGTGTCTTACTTAAGGGGGGCGGTTCATCAGGAATTTGTTTATGTTAGACTTGAAGACATCCAAGTTGTAGTCAGGTGGGAAACAGACAAACGGAAGAGAGTTCTACAGGCGTGCACTTCTAAGAAAAAAGTTTTGTTCATGTAATCTACGTTTTGGTTTTGGCACAGATAAAGAGTGGTTTCAGCTAGACGGGTGTTTATCGTGAAAGATTAGCGAGGGGGGACCAGAGATTGGAGTTCAGACGAGCACTTGCCATAGAAAGAACAAAGACAGGCTCGCAACGTCTCTTCTGTGGGAGAGAAGTTGCAAGGAAGAGAAATATGTATTTCTTCATGAAAAACTTACCAAGTAAAACATGTGACCTTTTCTTTTCTTTTTAGTCGTCTCACGGATTAAACCATTTCAAGCAAGAACATAAGTAGAAAATAAGACAACCATCACAGACTATCCTGCGCGCTTGAAATGAATTTAGAAAGAAATCTTTCACCTATAATAAAAATTCAACAGTCGGTGTTTTATTATGTCAGCAAAAATGCGAATACTCTATATCTATAGATCTATAAAAGTGTGTGTGTGTGTGTGTGTGTGTCTGTCTGTGTACATTTCCCTACGCAATAACCCTGTCAATTTCCAGTCTACAGACTCGAAATTTAATATACAGGGTAGTGAGATTTGGGAAAGTCTTTGTAATCCGTTTTCGGCCAGAAATTTGGCTGTTAAGGGGTCAAAGTTCAACGATTTGACCTTTGAGAACTCTACCAAACTCCTCCGACAATTTTGGGCCTAAATACTTGAAATTTTAAATATAGATTCCTTGGACATGGATCTAACTTGATAACTTGATTTGAGCCCAAAACAATAAGTGTTAAGGGGTCATAATAGGTCTCTACCAAATTACTCAGACAATTTCTGGTGTAAACATTTGAAATTTTACATAAAGAGCATTCAGAGACAGGGCAAGCTTTTTAATCAGTTTGGGTCGAAAATTTGAGCTACCAATATATAAATGTATGTATGTATGTTTGCATGTCTGCCTAAAACTTTCGACAGAGGCGACGGATTTTCACAAGATCAGTATCGTTTTGAAGCTCGACCCTTCAGACGACAAATACAGAAAAATTGTCTAAAAGATTAATTTCTTCACCCTCAACTGGGCACTTTTCTACAGGGAGAAGTCGCTTTTTTTGCCGATATTTTCGAAAAGCATCTCCTCTTTTCGATTGTATAGCCTTAAATTAAACATACGTCACTTCCGATTTGGCAGTGGTCGTAACAGCAAAGACGTCACGTTTTTTTCCGTTCTTTTTCTCCTACACGGTACGGGTTCGAGCCTGCCTTCCTACTACCACTTTTTTCTTTTTTTGCTCAACACACACCTCCAAACAAACACCAGGAACCCATGCTAGTAATGTATATGTGAAAAGTTTCATGACTAATATAATCTCATGCTTTTATATGCATATTTAAGCAATACATTTGCATAAATAGCGAATGCGAACACTGGCGGAGAATAATTTTCTTGCATCATTTTTGGCAGAGGATATATTCAATTTCAAAGGAAGTCTTTCATAATATATTTTGTAGCATAGAAGTTTGTTCTGTTCACAGCATTTTATCTGAATCATAATAATTCAGTTAAAGTAAAGTCAGTTCTCTCTATCGTTCTAACCATTTTCTCACATCCGAGGCTATACTCTATCTCTACAAATTTACTCTCAGATCATGTAAGGAGTACTGTTGTCATATTTGAGCTGTTGAATCTCTTTCCTATTTGAGGAGTCTTGATAAGGCGCAGAAAAGTAGCCTTAATTTGAGTAGCCTCACCATATTTTTCTTCCCTGCAACTTCTCTCTTACAGTCGCAGTCTTTTTTATAAATATTATTACGGCATGTGTTCTTCAGAATTATCTGATCTATTCCCTGCTTCCTTTATTCCAGCTCGTCTGGGTCCTGGATATATATATCCAGTAGTGAGGCCCCAGCTTGCGGGCTTTGGGGAGTGTGGAGTAACCCTTTAATTGCCATGGCTCCCAGGTCCACTCTGACCCGGAGTGGTAGTACCTATTAGGGTCCCAATTATGGGTTAAATAGAAACCGACTTACAACAAATATATTCTATTAAATTTTTTTTTCAAAATCTTTGGATTCGGCATTAAATAACCTGAAAAGGGTTGATATGCCGTAAAACAAAAACAACCAACCAACCAGCTCGTTTGATTCATTGATCTATTGGTGTCCACCAATTTGTTGCTTTCATACCTCATTGTGACACAGCTTCCTATTCTTTCCAAGAACTGTAAGCTTGTGGAACTCTCTTTTTTCCGACGCTTTTCCTTCTACTTATAGCCTATGGTCAATAGGAATCTCCTGTCTTTGCAATCATCATTATTTGTTCTTGTTAGCTTTTAAATCAAGTGACTGTGCGCCTAGTTTGAAGCGATTTTAGTAAAAAATAAAACCAGATATAAAACAATATAAGCAAGTATGTAAAACGTAGACGTCCATTTTCTGTCGACATTAATCTTACAAATTGCATTGGCGTTACTTGTAGAATTTGAAATAACTTTCTTACGTTTTATTTGGATTCTTCACACTATTATTCTCATCTTGTGTTATTTTCACAACGTTTCGGTCAATGTAACTTCCGACCTTCTTCAGGCGTATCTTGTCGAACTCGGAAATTTTTCTGTTGAACTTAAGAATTTGGACAGAATTTTGGACGAAATTCTTTATTTTTCACGGGGCTAGCACGCTCTCGTTCCGTCAGCCATAACAAGTTAGAGGTCCCAAATAATTCGCAATTGTATTTTCCAATCGCTCACACTGAGAATTGAACATTCAATCTTCAGGAGAATATAACTCTTAAAATTGATTTTTTCAAGTACTCTAACCATTTCGCCAAGGGTCCTTGCGGAATTCGTCGTGAAGTGGTTCCCGAGTTTGACAGAAACATTCTCGAGTCCGACACTTGAATAAGGTCGGAGATTACATCAACCGAAACTCAAGATGAGAACAGTAGCCTCTAAGAATCCAAATAATACGAACTAGCGGGACCTGTGGGAATTTCACAAGGGACTCATTCATATGTAATACATTTATGTTGGCATTCTGTAGATATTCAATGTAAATGGAGATGCTCTGATATTATTGTAGATTTTTTGTTAAAACTGCAAAAGTATTTATCTAAGCTAGCACGAACGCCCGGCAAAGTTTGGTCGTAAAGTACGCTTAAATATGGTATAATTCTTTCAGATTTCGTATATATTATTATAGAGTTAATGTTCTATCGATTTTTATATAAAGTTACGATTTCCAAAATAAAAAAATATATCCATATGACTTGGGTGCATTAGCTTGAATCGAAGCCGAAATAAAAACTTATTTCTGTAGAAATATATTTTCTTATTATATATCAATCCTTATTTAAGAAGCTCAATGTAATTACAGAGGAATATAGAGAATAAATGAAAAAAGTTATATTCCAAAATTCATGATGTTGACCATCTTATAATTTATTCCTTTAATTCAGTTGACTTATACAATTCTTGACAGTATCTGTTTCGTAGCACAAAATCAATCACTTAATTATTATATCAATCAGTGAATCTATTATGCCCTTAACTCATCAGAAGAAATAGCAACAATCAATCCGACAAAAGGAATTGAAATGTGATTTGATATGGTAAAAATCCGAAAATTGGAAGAGAAGCTGCAGATACCTTTATATTTTCCATTACGCCATATTTAACTTTTATGAATATGTTTGATATATATAACTTGAGTTCCTTCAGCCATAATCGAAACCGAAATGAAAACTTATGAAGAATTTTTGGTAAAATTATTCATGACAAGAAATGGAATTAAACAACTCGGATGTAAGCGTGACACAGAAAATAACACACACGTTATCGTATTAATATATAGATAACCAATCATCATCTAAAACAAAATTCAGAAACGTAACATTCTTACCTTTTCGAATCTTGGCAACTGTTATTCAAATTCTGAAAATAAAAAGATAATTAATTAAAAAAAAAAGAAGAAGCCAAATGTTTTATAAATATTCCAAATATTTTTTTAATCATTTTGAAATCATTAAATTGTCCACTTCTAAAATACATTTTATTTACAACTAGCAGGTCGCTTGCATTGCCCAATCGGAAAATACGTTTAAATATGAAATTTTGATTTATGCAGATTTCATATTTATTATTAAAGAAACAATAATGGCAAGAAATCCACGAAAGATTAATGCAAGCAATAGTACACGTAGTCACTAGTTTTGTCTTCTCTGCGCCAGCCTCTCGAACCAAAGGTCCTCAAGTCCTTCGCCACCCTTACTCAAGGTACGCCTCCATGCTGGTTTATCTTCGGCTAGCTCCTCGCACACATTCACATCGATGCCAAGAACGATCAGATCCTGTTTGACCACAATCTTTAAAGCGCAGCACCGGGCGACCATGGCTTCTTGATCCATTTGCCAGTTCACTGTAGAAGATATCCTTAGGGGGACGGCCATCGGGCATTCTACTCAGGTGTCCAAGCCAGCGCGATCGTCGTATCTTTATTGGTTATTATATTGTATCCAATATATAGTAGTGATTTCACATGTTAAAAAAAATACTTAGGTGCCATCAGCTAGAATCGAAACCAAAACATGTAGCTCTCCAGTCTTATTCGTCACCATCTGAGCCAACAACAGATGTCTATCAGAAATCTAAAAATAAACCAACATTAATGTATAAATGCATATTTGCGCATGCATACAGAAGAACTTTGTCGACTTACGCCTTCCAAATTCCAATTTTTCTATCCTTACCCCTTAGCAGGTATTTTATCTGCTAAAAACCAAATCAAGTTTGTTCCATAGGTCCAAATCGCTGATATATTCCTCAGACAGAGTCACTTATATATATATATATATATATATATATATATATATATATATATATATATATATATGATAATTTCCACAGTCAAACAACGTCGCAGCTCACAAGAGGCATGACAGCCAACAAACCGGCAGTCCAAGATTCGTGTTTCGAATCCCGAGTTCGGATATGTCTAACTGATGAGCCCAAATGAGAGCGAAACTTGAGCCTTGGACTTCAGGTGTGTTGGTTGTCATAGCTCTTGTGAGCTGCAACTGTTTGAATGTGAAAATTATTATATAATTTCTCACATTCTGAATATATATATATATATATATATATATCTTCTATACTCCTACAAATTAGGTTTTCTTTTGTGTGTATCGATATTCATATTAAAAAGCTTCTTTTCTATTTATTTAAAAAGAAAATACAATTTTCTTATATCGTGGTTGTGGACTTGCATTCACTAGCAAACGATCTAGCTAATTTGCATATTCTTTTAAACATTCATTTTAATGAATTCCTTATTAGTTGCTTCGATTTTTTAATGGGATGATCATCTTTAGTTAACTATTACGTGTAATTACATTCATGCAGATATTCTACATGATTTATACTTGCATAATATTTGCGAAAAAGTTTATAGTAAACACAAAATTGTTTCCATATATATTTATGTAGACGTATATATTTTTGTTAAACAAATCTATCTATCTATCTATCTATCTATCTATCTATCTATCTATCTACCTATCTATCTATCTATCTATAAAAGTGAACGTGTCTGTCTGTCTGTATGTATGTCTGTGTACATTTTCCTTCGCAATAACTCTGTTAATTTTCAGTCTACAGACTCGAAATTTGATATACAGGGTACTGAGATTTGGGAAATTCTTCGTGATTGGTTTTCGGCCAGAAATTTGGCTGTTAAGGGGTCAACGTTCAACGATTTGACCTTTGAGAACTCTACCAAACTCCTCCGACAGTTTTTGGTCTAAACACTTGAAATTTTAGATATATGTTCCTTGGACATGGATCCAACTTAATAACTTGATTTGAGTCTAAAACAATAAATATTAAAGGGTCATAATAGGGTCTAACTTAAAAAAATTGACCGTTTTTTTTTGCTCAGCATACACCTCCAAACACCCGGGCAACGCCGGGCACCCATGCTATTATATCTATACTCCTATAAATTCGTGTTTCTTTTGTGTGCATTGATATTCAGATTAAAAACCCTCTTTTCTATTTATTTAAAAAGAAAATACAATTTTCTTATATATGGGTCATGGAATTGAATTCATCTGCAATATTCATGCAGATATTCTACATGATTTATACTTGCATAATATTTGCGTAAAAAGTTTACAGGACGCACAATATTGTTTCCATATATATTTATGTATACGTATATAGTTTTGTTTGATCTATCTATCTATCTATCCATCTATCTATCTATCTATCTATCTATCTATCTATCTATCTATTTGTCTGTCTATCTGTCTGTCTGTCTGTTTACATTTCCCTACGCAATAACTCTGTATATTTTAAGTCTACAGACTCGAAATTTGATGTACAGGGTACTGAGATTTGGGAAAATCGATGTGATCGGTTTTCGGCCAGAAATTTGGCGATTAAGGGGTCAAAGTTCAAAGATTTTTGTTTTTCTTTTGCTCAGCATACACCTCCAAATACCCGGGCAACGTCGGGCACCCATGCTAGTATATATATATATATATATATATATATATATATATATATATATATATATATTCCCAAAATATAATGGATATTGTCACAGACCACACAAGTAAGACATTTATGCTTCATACAATTAAATAAATATATGTATATATAAACATATATGCATATACTTATTGATTTGTAAATTATCACTTGTTTTCGTCTTTGCTCACTAACACCGACTAAATCCAATTCCTCTTATCGTGATAGCTCTCTAAATCTCTTCTACATACCTATCCCATACAATGCTTCAAGCAAACTACACGTGTGCGCGCGTGTGTGCATGCGAACGTATGTGCACGTATAAGTTTATTATTTCACGACATTTACAGTTAATTTGCACGATGTATGGATATCAACCTCTCATGTATGACCGCTTTGGGAGGAGAAGATTAGGTTTTATGCTGACAATAAACGCATTTTTGCATCCATTCGAGGTGCTTCCATTTGGGGGGGGGGGGCTAAATTAACCCACATCAAACCGACCACATTTCATATTCACTCTCTGTCGGAAGAGACGTGTAAATATAACTTGTAATGCTCGACCGATTTCAACTTGACTGGTTGTGTTTGGATACAGCACGTTATTCTGAGGCTCTTGCAAACTTAATAAAGGGGTTGTGTGCTATAAGCATGGACTTACAAGCAAACTAAAATTCATTTTTTTTCTTTTTGATACAAGATAAAGAAATTGTCATTCGAGGAAATAAAATATTACCTG
>NC_136484.1:149714975-149729975 GCF_053919585.1 Euprymna scolopes | reverse complement strand
TAAATGCATCTTCTTCCTAAGGATTTCATAAGCACAAAGTTATATCTTATATACAACATTTATTTCACCTTCCTTGGAGTGCACGCGTTTCTCTAGAGTCTTACATCTTCAAGCGGACTGCCCAACTGTGTTGTCATTATATGATAAATCATTTCTTTGTTCGTTATCTGACGTGACATAACATAACGTAAGTCCTCATTGTTTTGTTTATTTAATAAAAATTCCCAAATCTCTTATTACACACATTTTAAATGGTTTTACTAAATTCCAATCTTTACTACATAAATATTTAACATAAATATTTTATTCTTCACCTATTCCATCTCATTAACATATTTTCTTTATTGAATATTTCCTATCCAAACATTTGAACCCCACCTCTTACCTCCTAGTTACATCAGGGCATCCAGCGCTATCTCGGAAATCCAATATCCAACATTAAGCGCTATATTTTCTCAACGCGTCGGGGCATAGAAATTTTCAGATTGGTATCTAGAGGGCCCGTTTAATCCACTCGAAGAGGTACATCCTTAGTCCTAATTTAGACATACATCTAGAAGAACAAAAACTCTGATGGAAAACTTGAGGTTTACTTTCTGCGCTGTCTGTAGCTATCAATTGAATTGACTGAATTTAGAAGTTGTACCAAAAAGTGTTGATGGTTCTACACAAAGCTTTCATCCTTATAAATAAATCATCTGTATATATATATATATATATATATATATATATATATATATATATATATATATATATATATATATATGTTTCAGACCTCCCGCCGTTGCTCGGTCGAATAAACATTATATTTTACATCATACTGAAACTGAGAGATATGTGCATGCGAGTATTGTTTTTTTCTAAACTGTTCACTTCTTGTAAGAAAAAAAAATACTCGAGCTGAGATCGAAACCAAAACCTAATGAAAGTGAGTCGAGTACGATGACTATTAGACCAGCGTCACACGTTATTTACGAGGTGTTTTCAAACTACTTATTCTTAACATAAGTAATCTGTAATGTGAACTATTCACGAATGCGCATGCGTGAAACAGTTAGCAAACAGATAAAAATTCGATGACTCCCATGTAGCAATTTTTCAATTTTAACCCCTTAAAAAGTTTTCCACGTGAAGATCTTATATGTCAAATTTCATGTGTGTAGATGAAAACCTCGTTGAGTATACAGGTTGAGAAGTGTACTCACACAAATTATCTCACACACACACACACACACACACACACACACACACACACACACACACACACACACACACACACACACACACACACACATATATATACATATACATATACATATATATATACCTATATATATACATATATATGCATATATATATACATATATATACATATATATATATACCTATATATACATATATACATATATATATACCTATATATGCATATATATATACATATACATATATATTTATACATATATATACATACATATATACATATATATATACATATATTTATATACATATATACATATATATATGCATATACATATATACATATATATGCATATACATATATATACATGTATATATATATACATATATATATATTTATATACATATATATATATACATACATATACATACATGTATACATATATATGCCTATATCATATATATACATATATATATGTACATATATGTATACATATACATACACATATATATACATACATATATATATACATATACATATATATACATACATACATATATATATATATATATATATATATATATATATATATATATATATATATATATATATATATAAAGCTGAACGTCTGCGTGTGTATCTGGTCACGAATAGGCTCCTATATGGTTGACTATTTTAAAAAACTGATCACATATAATGATAGAAGATGTATCAAGACACAGGAATAGGTATGTTTGATCTGGCATAATGATGATTCATTAAAAGTGTGAGGTCTCCATACGCACCTGGAGGCCCTGTCGGTGGGGCATTAGAATACGCCGACTGCCCTCCTGCAGAGGGTAAAAGTCCCTCAATGGGGGTCCTGGATATGACCTTAAACTATATCCGATGGTGAGGCCCCAGCTTGCGGGCTCTGGGGAGTGTGGAGCCACCCTTTAATTGCCATTGCTCCTAGGTCCACTCTGACCCGTAGTGGTAGTACCTGTTAGGGTCCCAACTATGGGTTAAATAGAAACTGACTTGCAAAAAACAAATATATTCTATTAAAAAAATTTTCTTCAAAATCATTCGGCATTAAATAACCTGAAAAGGGTTGATATGCCGTAAAACAAAAACAACCAACCAACCAACCATACGCGCCTGGTCCACAAAGTATGGAAATAGAAAATTTAACAAAAAAAAAAACGTTTACAAGTGTTCTTTATATAGATGTACATAATAATACTTTGATAAGTATGTTTTAACTTAAATAGGGATGATATAATAAATTGTGGGGTCTGCGTTCGCGCCTGGCCTCCATAAAATGAAAATAGGCACAAACTTTAATAAAGATTTTCATATCTATCTGCGTAAGTATAATTTGATAATTATGTTTCAGTTTGAAGGAATATGGTATACTAAAATGATGGGGTGTTCCTTCGCGCCTGACCTTCATAGAATGGAAATATGTCACAAAGTTTAACAAGGTTTTTAAATATAGATCGACAGAATATTGTGATAAGTGTTTCAGTGTAAACAGGTATGGTATAATAAATTATGGGGGTTATCTATTTTATTTTTACTTTCATCATATTTTGCTTTGGTTTTGATACCCCCAAATTCGAAGCTATATCTTTACAGCCCTTCCTTTTCATAACGTATCATACTTTCATAAATCAGAGTCCATTTTCTGTAGGATATATTTATATTTATATATATATATATATATATATATATATATATATATATATATATATATATATATATATATATATATATATATTTATATATATACATGCATATAGCCTGACGAATCCTATAGTGGATGAAACGCAGAATATTCAGTGTAGCTTAATCGCCATATATATTTTATAAATTACTACATACATATATATATATATATATATATATATAATTTAAAGGAGATTAGAACAATAGTCTAAAGATCTGAGTGTATTTTAATGTAACAGTGAAATTACTAGTTTTATTAAAATACAGGAAAGAAAAAGTGCTCGTTGTAATTTAGATATATAATAAGCTCGATAGGTAAATATCCTAGAGCTAATTCAATATTAAGTAATGTGATTTATAATTTAAAATTTAAAAATCAAATTATAATTAAATTAAAAATCAGTTTCACACGAAGGAACAACAACAAAATCAATTATCTGTACGATCGTTTCGGAAAACCGTGTTTTTATTGTGGTAGACATCAAGTTACGGACAATAATTATTACATATAGCTTTTTAATAAACAAGGTCTCCTCGTCAGCAAATTTTAAAGGGTTTTTATTAAATCTAAAAGACACCATAAATAAACCTAGCATTAGAAGTAATGCAGATGTATCTGAAAAAAAATTTAAATAAAAGGTCTGGATTTAAAATTGATAAGAAAATTAATATGTCTAAGAGATAGAAAAGAAATAGAGTAAAATATAAATTCGAATTTAAATAATAAATTTGCTTTAAGTACAACATTACAAATATATACATGCATATATATGAAAAAATAGACACATACATACATATACATAGATATACAGGTATATACATAAAAATATAGGTACAAAAATTTACCTTTTAGTTTTTCGCCTTTTGAAATTTTTGTACCTATATTTTTATGTATTTTATATTATATTATACCCAATATATTCAACTGATTTCAAAAGTAAAAAAAAAAGGAAAAATTAATGTGGTGCCATCTACTAGATTCGAAACGAAAACAAACAGCTCTTCAGCCTTATTCGTTACCCTTTAAGTAACGTCCATGTGCATATAAAAGTTTAAAAATAAGGTTGTTTAACCGATAAATGTATATGGCGCAAGAGAAGAACTTTAAGTCGACTTACGCCTGCCAAATTCCATTTATATTAAATTTTTTACCCCTTTGCAGTATATAAAAATAGCTAAAGACCAAATCGAATTTATGCAACAGGTTGAAATCCTCTGTACATCCTGTCTCAAGCCTGCAGACCAAAAATTGACAGAGAAGATTGGTAGATAACGTTACTCACACAAACACAAAGGTCACACACACACACACATACATATATACATATATATATATATATATATTCTATTTTATTATATAAAATAAAGTCGTTTTTCTTCTACGCCTTCAGACAGGAAAATAACTGACCACATCATATGCTAATCTCCTTCTGCGCTCCAATTACCTTAAGCACACATGAGTGTTTCCAGTAATGCTGCGTTCAAGTCATCCTCATTCCATATTTACTATATTTTATCGATCTGCCCAAACTCTCCCAAACAAACTTTTCAAAAGTTTGAATGAGTTGTTTATTAAAGCTTAAAGGGTTTTCTCTAACTTGTGTTATAAAAGTATATATAAATCATTAATAATAAAAAATATATATAATGCAAATTGGCAGATAATATGAATTAATATATAACATAGAATAAGTTGTTTTTAATTTATTTTTTATTGTTATATGTCATACCCACACATAGAGGTACGCACTTATATGACCGTATCCCTATGGATGTGATGGTAGCTAAGTGGTTTACAACACAGACTGAAAACCTAGGAGTGTCAAGTTCGAATCCAGTTTATTCCATAAAAAGCACTTTCATCAAATCCGCACTTAATCTTGTGTCTAACCTCATGAGAATGAGGTAGATAAAAAATATGGCCGTATCACTCATCCATGCTGAAAATACAACTTAAAGAAAACTTAAAAACAAGAAAAATCGAGAATGCTAGTAGATCTTTAAGGTTGACAACGAACCGGTGTTTGTTCGTCATAGGAGATTTACAATTTATGTTCCGGGAAAACGACAGAATTTATAACACATTGGAACTAACATCGGTTTGTTGTTGATTTTAACGATCTAACATATAGCATTCTTGATTGTTCTTGTGAAATTTTATTTTTTATAGTTTTATATATAACTTTTTATTAATTATTTTATTTTGTCACCTGAAGATGATTTGATGAAGAATCGAAAGTACTCGTAATACACGTGAACCATTCATTAATCTTTTCTAATTTTGAAACAAAAAGATTATTAGAAAATGTATATATCTATAAAAGTGAGAATGTGTGTGTGAGGACACTTATCACCCTATATACTCAACGAAGTTTTGATCTACAGACTTGGAATTTGGTATATAGGGTATTCAGACATGTAAAAACGTTTTAATCGATTTTCATCTGAAAAAAGGGGCTGCAAAGGGGTAAAAATCGAAAAATTGGTGCGTGGATCTCATCGGATTTTTATCTTTTTGCTAACTGTTTAACGAATGCGCATGCATGAATCGTTCACATAACAGCTTATCTTTGTTAAAAAATAAGTAGTTTTCAAAACACCTTATAAAGTCGTATCAAGCTGGTCTACTGGTTATCGTACTAAATTCATTGTTTTTAGGTTTTGGTTTCGATCTCAACTCGCGTATTTTTCTTTTTTACTTACAAGAAGTGAACTGGTTAGAAAAAAGGCATAGTTCTCGCATGCACATGTCTTAGTGTCTTTCCGTTTTTTTTTTTTACTTCATTTTTTTTTAAATGAATTTAACGATACGTTTAATACGTACGGGTATTTCTGTTTATGATAAGTGATAATTCTGAATTAATTAAAATATAATATTTATGCATATTTTACGACCGTCAACGCAGGGCGCTATGCTAGTATTTAAAAAAAAAGGAGCCTTTAATTAAACGGAAAAATTCTGTTGTGTTTTACAAAGTGTGCATGAATGTCGGTATTTGAAGATGTGATATCGCGATTAACCAACCGATGTCAAATAGAAATACACGTACCTTCCACTTCATGATATTCTTTTCCCTGTTATTACTTTCATCTGAAATGAAAAAAATATATAAGTTCAACCTTAAGCAGTTTATATTTAAAGCAAATATAATACCCCGTTGCCTGCTTTCTTTATCAATATTTGCCATAACCGTTTGTCAGAAACATCAGTCATTGAACGAGAGAACTAAAATACCCCCGACCCACTCTACTAGCAGCAAAATCCAACCCCTTCACTGTAGAAGGCTCTAGATACCATACGATTTTCTACTTTAATATCTTCTTTACTCGAACCACCTGCCTTTGGAATACTATCTGTACTATCTATTTCCCTGACTATACCAACTTGTAGAAATTTAAGTGTAATGTGAACAAACATCTGTTCACCCAGATTGTTTATTATAAAGCTAACCCCTATCACTATAAGCTTTTACACTTCAGTGGTAATGTGCTGTTTGGATTGATCAAAAGAGATAGATAGATAGATAGAGAGAGTGAGAGAGAGAGAGAGAGAGAGAGAGAGAGAGAGAGATCAATAGCAACGACTCCTCCATTTTGCCCTTTCGTTCTCACATGGGCGATGTTTTTGACAAAGGATGAAGAATTGCTGTTTTGTGAGTCAACTGTTGTTTTGAGTAGATAATATAGGGAGATCCTGTCATAATATTCATCATAATTTAACTGTCAATCTGTTCATCTCATTAACCTTATAGTCGACTGTTTTTTTTTTATTTATTTTTTATTTATACTCTTTTAAGAAAATCCCTCCCGACAAAGCATGACGCCACTTGATGTAAGGCGCTAGCAAGAACGAAAGATGTTTCTCGCAAATGACATTAAATGCATATTTATATTTGTCTTGAAAATATCAAGGTTATAGTTAGGATGAAAGCAGCTAATACGAAAAGAATTCCACCATTCTGCAGTTCTCGGAAAGAAACTACTGGTACAGAAAGCTGTATTACAATGAATTATCAATACAGCGAATCGATGAAGACCAATGAACCAACAAACCGAACGAGCTGGAACAAAAGGAAGCAGAGGATAATACAATTCTGAAGAACACATGCTATATAATAGCATTTATAGAAAAGATTGAAACTGGCAATACCACGTATCCGAAAGAAAAAATGCAGAGAAAAAAAAAATGGCGTTAATCAAATTGTAATTCTCAGCATTCCGGGGATACCAGGCATTTTACTATCAATGGAACGATTACGTATATATAAGAAATTATTACATTGTAAATTACAGAATATTTAATTTATTAGAAACTGTCTAAAATGTATATGCAAATTAGAAATATCTAAAACTGAGTGTTGACAGATTACTATATATATATATATATATATATATACACACACACACACACACACACACACACACACACACACACACACACACAGAGGGTGGAACGATAAATTTGTCGCCCTAAAGAAAACAACACTACAGCTTTATTTTAAAACTTTGATTGAAAAAATCAATTCATGTAATTTAATTATGTAGTAGAACTGAAATCTATTCAATGTAGCTGCGTTCAGCCTCAATTAGCGCCTCGATACGAGTCCAGAACTGGGAGCATGCATTTCTACAAGTGACGGCGGAAACTCGGCGGATGGCGACGATCAGGCTAGCTTTGGTGTTGTGGAAGGTCATGTTCTCGACGTATGATCAAACCAAGTAGTCCAGTGGGTTCAGATGAGCGGAAGAGGGGCACCAGTAAGAGAAGGGTACAAAGTCGTAGCACTCCTTCTGAGCCTGCGTTTCTTTGGACTTGTGGGCCGGCGCCGTGTCCTGCTGCTACACCCAGGGTCTGCCAGCGGTCACCTGATTTTATCAGAGGATCACCACACTCTTGAGCACATTCAGATACATTTTGATGTTGATTTTCAAGCCGACTTCAAGAATGTGAGGTGGCATGATGTGGCCCTCACTTAAAACCGCACAAAAAACAAACAAACAAACATAATCGTGGCCGGAAATTTTGTTGGGCTGTGCCCTTAAGCGTTGAACCGTCCGGATTTGTATTTTGAGAGTACTGGCAGTGGTTCTGCTGTCATAACTCGGATCGGTAGAGAGCATGAGTTGTACAGCAGTGCATCTCCGATCTCGCTCGTTGAACATTGTGTCACTTTCAGACATGATAGAAGGCTCCTATCAGTCTTGGGATTTGTAAACAACGGGCCGATTAGTAGATGATCTGCAACAAAAAATGAAAACCAATTTTCATCAAACGGAAATGGAATCATACCGTCTTCTCTAAGGCGACAATCTCATCGTTACAGTCTCTCTCTCTCTATATATATATATAGTGTTTCAAAATCGTATGTTATATCACAGAATTAAATAAGCATAACTGATTTTAATGTTAATATAGTTATGATATGTGGAAAAAACACTTGCATTTTCAGAGTATTTAAAAGGATGTTATTTTAGAGGCATGGTGTGAACACTACTTCTCATTAATGAAATGTGAAATATTTCAGATTTGCATTGAATTTGATCCATAGTCATAACACGCACATTAAACAAGATTTCTACAATTGCAATTTTTTTCACACGCCATAAATTTTAAACATTTTCTAGAAAAAAATCATGTAATGATTTAAGAATCCTAGACATATCATTTAGCATCATTATATCGTTATTCTAATGTTCGTGAAGATACATACGCTGAATGATCATGATTTCAAATATGCCTAAATGGCAAGTGTTAGAGTAGTCGCTGTATTTAGCTGTTTATTATAAATTGCTGGTTCGAGTCCACTTAGACCTAATTAATTCTTTTCTATTGTTTACCCTTTTCAGGTCAAACCGATTACTAATATATATATATATATATATATATATATATATATATATATATATATATATATATATATAGCATTTCAAACACTATGTCGTATCTCAAAATTAAATAGGCATAATCTGTTTTGATGCTAATATAGTAAAGATAGGTAAAAAACAAAAACAAAAAAAAAACTTTCGCAATTTTTTAGTATTTAAAATGATTGTATTCTATGGTCATAATATGGACGCTGCTTCTTCTTTGAAATTGGAAATATTTCAGATTTGCATTGAATTTGATCGGTAGATATATGCCTAGATATTTCTAAATATTGATATAACATCAACTTACCATCTAAACAATCATGTTTGCTCCGGTCACGCCGGCCGTTTATTTTGGCAAGGCACCATTTTCTTATTTGTCTTGAACTCACTTTTTCCATAACGTATTTTTCTAGAATGGCTGGGTTCTCTTCCAAGTGCAGAAAAATCGCTTCTTCCCGCCATTCTATAAATTAAAAATAGAATCAACTCAATTTTGAAAACAACATTCATTAGCAAGATGACCTTTTTCTTTAGCCGACTAAAGTTGAACCTGTCATGTTCATGATATCACTAATAACGCAATAATAAATGAGCAGTTTAACAAATAGAAATCAGATAAAAACAAATAAAAAAAACGAAATATATCACGCACCGTCATTACTAAATACCTGACTTTTCTTCTTTGATCTGAAATATTTACTCTATAATGATCGCTCTGTGGGATTCGCAGAGAAACAAACATTGTTCGGATTCTTTATTGCTACCGTTGTTACGATTGCTGTTGCTAAGCATCATCAAATGAATCAGCTGATTATTGTTGACATTTGTTTCCTCTATATCTTTCTTGTTAGAATTCTTTCTAGAAAGACATCGGGTACTTACAGGAGAAACGATACGAGGGTTTCCAACATCTTTAAATAAAAAAGTTTTTCCGTGGAATGAACTAGATTCGAACTTAAGACATCCAGGTTTTCAGTCCGTGTGTAACGTTGCCGTTACATTCGAACCGTGTTCGTTACAGCTCAAACTTCTCTCGGACTCCCACGCCGTCTGGCACTGTCGAAAAGGATGAAACAAACAAAAGGAAATAAATTCGGGTCGGCATCTTTTCCTTTTTAACAAAAAACATTTATTACCGTTACTCTCCCGCCTCGACACCACATAAAAAGTTCATCGCCACCATCTAGCCTGGATTGTTTCTCCTTCTCCCGACCGCATGCCAGCCACAGTCGGCCCATTCTCGTCCTCGACTTTACGCGTTCATTTTCTTCAATGCACACTTTTCTTTTGTGTAGTGCAGTTTGTCTCCTTTTTTTCCTTTTCTTCTCGCACACACTTCCTAATTTGCATATGCGCTTTTTTTCGGCTACTGCTGCTGCTAATCTATTCGCAAGCCAGCCATTCTTCGTTGCTGCTATTTTCCCACGCGTTTACATGCCCTATGTTACACGTGTCGTTAATCAATTAGCCACCGTCCTCTCGATGATGATGATAATGATGATGATGATGATGACGACGACGACGATATGTAAATATGCGCATACAGTTTCATTATCATCATCATAATAATGATGATTTTAGTTTCATTATCATGATGATGATGATGATGACTGCAGCTTGTATATAAAAACGGTCTACAAAACTGCAATAATTTGATCCGCCTCGTGACGCTCTGCGACCTTGTGTCTCGGAGGAGGTGCACTTAAAAAAAATGGAGATACGCACACACAGACATAGCGAGATTTATATTAGATGTAAATTTGTATCAGATATTTTGTTGTATATAATATATAGTATATACTTTTATAACACCATTTAAACTTTAATAAACAACTAATTCACATATTTGAAAGGTTCGTTTGAGAGGGTCTGAGAGGACAGATAAAGTATAATAAATATGGGATGAGGATGAATTGAATGCAAAATTTCTGGAAACACTAATGATTGCTTGCGATAATTGGAGTGCGGAACATAATAGTTATTGATTATTTTTCTATAATCTATGAAGGTGCAGAGAAAAACGACTTTTATCTCTTGAAAGGTTCGAATACTTCGACCAGCACTTTTTGCACTGATGCTTGTGAAAACATGAAACACTACTGTCTGTAGGTATAAATATAATATCCTGTATAATATTTTGACTGGAGAAATTCCCCTCCAGACCAAAGTATCGTAGGTTTGAAATAGCAGATGCCACATACTAATTCATTACGTCTAGGCTATTAGCCACTATCTTATGTAATTTTCGAACACAATTTTAGACACATTAAGTCGTTATAATAAATTGCTACATTGCATCCTCGGATCACCATCATCACAATCGCAACATCTATAGAGGAAGGAGTCCCCATTTTTCTCTAAAAATATTTAGTCCTCCCACTGCTACCAGTTGATATCGGAACCAATTCTACATTTTCCTACGATACTATCATTGCACCTGTCATAACTAGTTAATAGCTACATACGCGTAACATATTCTTTCAATTTCCTGATTAAAAAATAATTCGCCCATTCTGACTGACTGAGACCTGACAATTCTATTATTCTGGAATCCACTTCATACATAAACGAACCTTTCAGAAATTTTTCAATATGGTGTCGTTCTCTACATGAGGCAATCGTGCTAAAAAGCAAATACAAACATAATAACCACTCATAAACAGAAAATTAAATACTGGTAACCTTACACTTATCTATGCCCAAGGTACCTACACGCCATTATCCCCCCCAATAAGCCCTGAAAAAAACATTTACGGGTATCATTACTTATTTTCCGGTTTTGGAGCGGCTTTTCAACCCTTACACGATTCTATTTTTTGTTTTGTTTCAGTGTTTTTCTTTTTTTTTGGGGGGGGGTATTATATTTTTCTTATTTTTTTTTTACATTTGCTATTACATCTATTTTCCAACGTTTACCTAAGCTTCAATCACGTTACTTATCGTGTCAACGGCTTACAAATAAGTTAACGCCCCAATATTTTATGCAGATAGGTTTTAAACTAAATTACATTGCCTGCGGAAACACTTAGTTGTTATATATTTGTTTTCTTACCAATTAAACTTTCTTTGTAGTATTTTGTTTAATTATCTTTTCCGTACTCATTATCGACACTGCATAGAAATTAACAAACATGTGTTATTATCAAAGCTACGACGAATCAAGAGACAGAATGATCGCTCTATGGGATTCGCAGAGTAGAATACACTGGCTGGGTGCTTTGTTGCTGATGTTGTTGGTCTTCATAATGATTATTATTATTATTATTATTATTATTATTATGATGATGATGATGATGATGATGATGATAATATGGGCGGGAAAAAATAATACTATTAGCAGTATTTCAGTTATTTACAAAATCACAGAGTTGTCCAAATTAAATAGAATTTTTATAAATCATACATTAACATAAAAAATAACGCCTATATTTGAATAAATATCCATGTTCTTATGAAATAACATATGGATTGGTGAAGATAAAAACAGAAAGAAGAAAAAAATCTTTCAAACTCGAAAGTTTTTTTTTAAGAAAACGTATAGGTCGGTATAGAAAACAGTGCGAATATGTGAGAACTTGTGTGAGTTAAGTAATATTTTGCCTACCTTGACCTCGAAAGTCAGGATGGTGAGCGTGCCCACTAGGTGTCTCGTCTCTAGATAAATGTTGAACTCTATTTCTTATTTTTTCTAAGATGTTGGTTACCAGTTGCTGTTTTACTGGAAATTGATATTTCACATTGGCTCTTTTTTATTAATTCGAAGACAGCGGACATACCATAAAGCTATTGATTTGACTGTTCTCCATTTTTACTTGATACATAAAGGAAAACATGAAAAAGACAGAATAATTTAAACGAACAGAGAAAGGAAAAGAGTACTTTACATCAGCTAATAATTTTTTATGTTCGCTCATGTCGCCGCTCAGGCTTCCCACAATGCTAAATTTAATACAGACACTCAGAATGATATGTAACAATTTTTGATACGACCTTCTACCGAACTCCAGAGACAGTGTTACCTACTCATGGAACTGATGGACGGATTCTTGAGCTTACATAGTTTTATATTTTCTATCTTTACTTAATTTTTTCTTCTTTAAAATTAATACAGAGTCGATTTTAACAGTAAAACATAACAAACATAAACAAAAACGCCATTACACATAGGTTACATACAGGTATATATTTGTTCGATACGCTTCTGTTTTCTTTTCGACTGTATTCTTAATTACACCAACTCGTGTCCGAAATATTGCTGTGTTTATCAAACAAATGACAAATTTTCGTGGCTATCAAAACAATCGCACTTTATTGACAAACAGACATGTGGCATGGAACGGAGAGAAATGGGAGGCAGACAAAATGCTGTCGATTGTCTGGCTCTGGTGTTGTCTCTCTGTTTTCTCGTTTAACTCTGTTTATATTTATCTGCATTCTTTATGATTATGCTTTCCATTATTTATTGCTATTGACGTTTGATTTTCGTTATCGTATTTTGTTATTCATTCACTCTCTCGCGTAGTCTAGTGTTGTTCGGGAGTTTTGTTACTTGAATATTCATTTTTGCTTGTTTCGGCGTTGTCCGACATTATTATTCCACGCATGTATGTTAATCTAGCTTATAATGTAACTTCCGTCAAGCGTCTATGTTTTTAAGAATTACTACAATGTTTAATTTAAAAACTTGTATAATGGGATTGGTTGTTTTCCATTGTGGTTAAATATAAAGATATTCTGTAATAGAAAGTTCATCTGACTCCAAAAATGAATTAACAGACGACATCGAGGTATTTAATAAAAATACACTTTATTCAGCTGCATTGAAAAAAAAAAAAAAGACTAAAAACATCTCACAGTTAATTTATATAAAGTACGACATACGATCCGCGTTGATTGGTGTCCAAGCTCCAACTGCCGCGAGCGGGAAACGAAATCTCGTCTCTGCTACAATTTTTATTCCTATTCCAGTGCTTCTGATTGACGAGGAAATCACTCTAACTGTATATCTACTCATTTACATAGAAGGAAAGCTGTATATAATGCAATTATAATTGTAGTAGTCACATATTCTATTTTTTTTATCAAACATAAATTATTGAATAAATGATAAAAATTTCATTAAATTCAAATAATTCTTTTTTGCTGATGAAAATACAATGTATACACAAAAACATATGAAACATATGAAAATACAATGTATACATTGATACGAAGAGTAGCCTGTCTTCTTTTTCTTCTATGCGTGTTTTTGAATCGTCGTCCTCATTTTTTTTCGTAGTTCTTCGCATTATTGTTGTATTTTGCAAGATCTTTCAAGCTGCACCGGTTTTGGGAAATAGAAGGCAGACAAGACAGTGTTGTATCGTATGGTCTTCCTTTCCAAATCCGCAAATGACTGAGTCAGTTTTGTAGTCCCATCTAGTCATAGCAGCTTCTGATCATCCCATTCCTGTTCCGATGATTTTTTTTCCTTGGCACTAAAGCCAACAAAGTCTAGACCATTTTTGAAATTGCATTTTCCTTATTGAATACGATATATTGCTGATCTATATAGTTCTAGTATATCTACACTTACAAACTTTGGATTCTTCATATGAGAAAAATTAATTTATTCAGAATTGTTTAAGGAATGTCACTGAGGCTACCCAGGCATTTTTTTTTCAGTCCAAAATGTCCTTCTTCTATAGCACTGGCTTTTTAATCTCGTGGTCCGACCCTTGTGTTACATTTTCCCGTAGTGGGATGAAGATAAATAACCTTCTGGGCTGTTGACTGCTTTCCAGTGGCGTCGAGGTGCTTCTGAACCGGGAGAGAGCGTCCCAGAAAGTGTGATAAAGGTAGTAAAGTTCACGTTACGACCACTGTCAAGTAACACCAACTATTACCTGCGAATTCTATCGAATACTTAGAAGCAAGCCAAAACAAACGAATGATGTCCACAACAAATGCCAGTAGATTATCAGTCCAAAGTGGCCTAACGTGGGAAGTGGCATGAACCTCTAGATAATGCTTAGCCCAATACACCAATGCGCGGTATACGCTATCAAATGTGACGCATAAAAAGATTATATGCATCTTGTACAAAATCTAATATATAAAGTACAGTTTAGAATAAAAATATAGGTCAGTCTATCAAAGCGTTGTTTTGTTGATGTCAATGCAATTGATGAGGATCCTTTTGACTGCATCCATCGCTGTTATCCATTTGTTGCTAAGGCATC